>NC_143576.1:88838080-88956285 GCF_048544385.1 Mastigoproctus giganteus | reverse complement strand
GACATAGGTGTTGATGTCTGGAATAACATCTCACTACGGATAGCACTGTGGGCAGAGAAAGGTGGTGGATGAATGTAGGACCTCTGATACATCTCTAAATGGTCTAGGTTAGGTGTCAATCCTTGCAGACCATCTGTATCCCTTCATCATGCAACCACAGGGTTGTTGTTATTTTGGATTTTAGGAGCATTAGCAACTAAGGCCATATTGCTCCGGTGATATGCAGTGGTTATTCCCTGACTTTTCCATATCCTCCGTATTTGGTGGATCACGGGCTCGAACCACGGTCTAATCAAGAAGTGTGTGCTACCCACTGCTGCTCCTGCCCACCTGGCTACGGAGGCGGCAAACCACAGGGAAATGGAGTATTCCAGCAACACAATGTGCCTCCCCCACAGAGCCGCAGTGACTAGAACATAGGCTGAAGAGCATTCTGCAGATTTTACCACCATGGAATAGCCTCCCCATTCACCAGACACGAACCCTGTGGAGCATCTTTGGGATGCCATGGAAAGGTCCATTTGAGCTTTGGCTCCTCCACCCAGGAATGCGACAGAATTATGACAGTGGTGCAGCAAGCATGGATGGGAATACCTGTGGGACTTTTGTTAACTAGTGGACTCAATGCCTTACTGTGTGATTGCTCTTATCCAGGTGAAAAGTGGGCCTACCCGTTACTAGGTAGGTATCCCATGATCCCTGTCCACTTAGTATAGTATACTTTAAACATTAGCTTACTTAACATTTTTCTTTCTGTGAATTTATTTATTTTATTAAAACAGAACATGCATTACAGAACACCCAATTACTGTTGACATGTAACAGAATGAATATAATTATAATAATTACAAAATTAGTAATGAATGTAATAATAATAAATTAGGAAATTATTGGGATAAAAAAAAAAAACAAATATATGTATATATATATATCTAATCAGAATATATCACTTGTTGTACCAAGATAAGGTGCAAGGACATTAATGACATGCTGTGAGTTGTCAGGGTAATTTAAACTGAATTTTTTGGAATTGTGGAGAGTCTGTTCGTGGAACTGTATTACTATCACTGTTGGATGAATGGATATGGAAAGTCTATTTATATCTCGTTGATATCTAATATTATATTAGCCATTCTGATTGATTCAAGAAAGATACCATTGCAGATTTAACCACTTCAAAAATGTTGAGTCAAAGTTTTGTTCATAACAATGGCCTTACCGGCTAAACTTTGTGGTCAGGACATTTCCAATGCATCTACAGAAAGAGATCTGAACTGAACTCAGGTTTTGTTTTTATAAACTGGCTGAATATTCTCCCACACTTAGCACTGCTACTGTCAAGGGTAAAGGAAAAGGCTTTTGCTTTTTGTAAGTGTTACTTTTGCTTTTTGTAAGTGTTACTCAGCCAATTTTTAAATTCTCTGCAGTGGGACCAACTAATGATGCTATGAACAGCAAATTATAAATGGGAAGCATTCAGGGAAGTAATCATAGAATCGCTTTTCATACCAACAAAGAAATCCTGTTCAAGGCTTAGACCTAAATGGATGTCAGTTAAACTGTTAAAACAAGTTGGGAAGAAGTAAAGTGCATGGGATGAACATAAATTGTCAGGTGATCCAGAAACCTATGGTAGATAAAAATCAGTCTGTAATCAAGTGATAAAGGAAGTTAGGCAAATGATGAGAAGTCTCTGGCAAAGACAGTAGTAGGAAAGGGTTGAATCACATTGGGCCACTTGATGTCAATAAGTTAACTGTTGATAACCCTACAGGTTGCTGAAAAACTGAATAGGTATTTTGCATCTACATTTACACATGAGGAATTCTTTAAGGTAGGGGATGCAAGAAGTTTATCAAACTTTAATGGGGAGCTAAATGACTTTTTGATAACTGAAAGGAAGGTGAAAGAGGAATTGCTGAAGCTGAACATAAAAAAGGCACCTGGGGTGGATGAGATCTATTCCATCATATTAAGAGAAGCAGCAAACAAGTTCAGCAAGCCTTTAGCCCTAATTATAAAATCATCCTTGGATTCAAAGGAGGACCCTATGAACTGGAGATGTGCAAATGTATCCCCAAATGTATACACTTGGAATTCAGGAAGACTTTTACTACTGTTGCACAAAAAGATTGCTGTATAAACTGGAAAAATGTGAATTAAGGGCAAGTTACTACTATAGATAAAGGAATGGTTAAGTGGAAGAAGATAGAGTGGTTATCAATGAGCACTTTTCTTCATGGACTAATGTTATCAGTGGAGTTCTCCAGGGTTCAGTGCTTGGTCAATTTTTGTTTCAACATTTATTAATGATATTGATGAAGGTACATTAACACTTAACGTCAAAGTTTTCAGATGATACAAAGGTTGGCAGGGTGGTTAACAACGGTAATCAGGATGAGCTGCTGCAACACGATCTAGGAAAATTGGGTTGATGGGCTGAGAAATGGCAATTGAAGTTTTACATTGATGAATGCATGCATCAGTTGAAACTGTTTAAATCTAGCTTTCTTTTTAACACTTCTCTTTAGATAGCAGCAAATTTCCATCAAGGTACTGCATATAGGTAGTAGTACATGGAAAATGAAAGACCTGGGGGTGGGGGTGATTGTGAAGTCAGATATGAAATTGAAATTCTCTGAGAAGCACAGACATGCTGCCAGGAGAGCTCATGGGGTTGTCAATGATATACAGATACTCTGTTAGCAGGGATAAGGATGTGATTATCCTCTCATACAAGGCAACAGTTAGGCTGCATCTTGAGTACTATCTACAGATCTGGAGGTCTCACTTTAGAAAGGATGCAGATCTGCTAGAATGGGTGCAGAGAAGTGCAACCAGATTGGTGAAGGGAACAAAAGGGTGCTGTTACCTAGAACAGCTTCAGTTCTGCAACCTGCAGCATCCTGAGACTAAGCACCCAAGGGGTGATCTGATTGAGGTGTTTTAGGCCTTGAATGGATTGAGTAAGCTGAATGTATATATAATGGCATACTTCCTCTTTCTGAGGCTACACACAGAGGGGACATAAATTTAAGTTGAGGAAGGATGGTTGCAAGTTGGATATGTGGAAGTTTGCCTTCAGCCAGCAGACAGTTCATTGTAAGAACAGGCTTCCATCTATTGTTGTGGAAGTAGATGGTTTGAATAAATTCATGGAAAGTATGGATTGGAGAACTGTGTAGTACCCTTCTCCCCCCACCTTTTTTTTTTGCTGATGCTATATAAGCTTGCTTTCTTGCATCATTTGGAAATTGATTACCATAGCAGATTAAACCAGAATTATCATTCTGGTTTAATCTGCTATGGCAATCAAATTTCCAAATGGAAGTAGGAGATTTGAAAACTATCAGTAAAATAAATTTGCACATAACTTTGTTCAACATATCTAGGAATAATGCTAAGTACATGGATGTGAAGTATGTTGGATTAAAGAGCTATATTCAGATTTTCAAACATTACATTTAAAAGAAACAGGCAAACTGCTTTATTCAAGTCAGAAGAGAAACATGAACAAACTTTGTGCATGGGTGAAGATAATATTCCTAGAATTATCAGCTTGCTTGGCCTGTTCAGGATTACTTTCACTAGAAGTTTCCAATTCAAAGTTCTTTTCTTGGTGAGTTCATTAAATTTGTCTTCTTTTGGATCATGAACTGGGTTTGGATATGAGTCAGTGGCACTCACTACTGATCACTCATTTTACTTTTCAATTTGGTAACTTTGAAAAGTGCTCATATGGCTTTTTAAACCCACTACTAACCTCTTCTTTAACACTTTCACTCTGTGCTTTTCCAGTAACCTTTTTTGACCCAGAATTGAAAACTACAGAATTGATTCACTCTGGATTAGGAAAAGCATAGACATTTTTCAGCTTTCTTCTCACTATGGCTGAATTAATCAGCTACTGGCAAGGTTGCTTGACAGAAATATATGGTTTTTCTTCTATCAAATCAAAAGAAAATCATTCTAGTCAGGTGATTTCTCTGAGTGGATTAAAAATTCCATGGTGCACATTTGCATCATGATGCAGTTAACATGTTAAACACTCTTGTTAAAGATTGCCAGTGTACACACAATTCAAAATCTTTCTTAAGCAGTGGCATACATCAGTTGAAATTGTTTAAAATATATCTTTCTTTTTAGCACCTCTTTAGATAGCAGTAAATTTCCATCAAATATTTGCCTACTTTCACAGGAAGATATGTAGCTTCCTTTTTGACACAAATTCATAAGATGGCAAGGACAGCCTTTACCACCAAGTGCTTGATCTCCTCTTTTAATACCCTTTTCACTCTTGCATTTGGGCCTATCATAAAAGGCATGTTACCAATGCTAAGTGCCAGCCATTTCTTTGAAGGAATCCCACATGTTTCTTGTTGTTCAGAAGATGTACCCTGTACAGCCACCTTCCAATGCTGGTCTAGAAAGCAAACTGCTTTCAATCTGACAAAAATTTTAAACATCACCACAACGGGATATAGCTTGGATCACTTTGTTTACTGCCATTTCACTATAAGGAAACATCTTTGTGAACAATGTATACTTGCATGATCAGCATGGCTCAGAGGAAGCTTATGTTCTATGGAACAAGTTGCAAAGAAACATTCAGCACATATATCATTACCATAAAATGCAACATTTTTTTTTGCATTTCTTTCTACATTTGCTCTCCTTATGTTTATGTCACATCTACATAGAAACTCCTAAATATATATCTTCTGAAATTTTACATAATATTTCCTTGGCATCTTGCTTCTTCTTCTTCTTTAATGCTGCCGAATGGCGTTTGCGACTTCGTTTTGATATTGTTCTCTGTCTAGCGCTGCGTGTAGAATTTGTGCTGTTGTCATGTGAAGCCAGGTGTTGATGTTATCTAGCCATGCCATTTTCGGTCTGCCTGGGCGTTTCTTGCCTTCGATCTTTCCCTCCAGGATGAGTGGTAGTAGGTGATATTTTTGTTGGTTCCTAGCGATGTGACCTAGGTATTTGCATTTCCTGCTGATGATGGTTTTGAGCAGGTCCCGTTCCGTGTGCATGTCCTGCAGGACCTGTGCGTTGGTTATCTTGGCTGTCCACGGAATTTTCAGCATTCTTCGGTAGAGCCACATTTCGAAGGCCTGGAGCTTTTTTGTAGTGGCTGATGTTAGAGTCCAGGTTTCTACACCGTAGAGCAGTATTGGCCAGATGTAGCATTTCAATGTGCGTAATTTGAGCACGATGTTCAAGCTTCTGTCGGTGAGGAGGGTTCTCCATTTGGTGAATGCCTGCCTGGCTTGTTCAATTCTGCTTTTGATTTCGGCCTCATGGTTCAGCTGGTCATCAATGAGCACTCCGAGATACTTGAAGCGGTGTATTTGCTCTAATTTTTCGTTGTTTAGTTTGATCGTGATTTTGCTTGCAGTCCTGCTGACCTTCATCACCTTTGTTTTCTTTTTGTTGATTCATAGCCCCCATGCTTGGCTTTCTATGTCCACTTCGTTCAAGATGGTCTGTAAATCTTGTTCTGAATCCGCTATTAGTGCTGTGTCATCGGCATATCTTAAGTTATTGATGTAGTGTCCGTTAACTTTTATGCCGATGTTCTTGTCAGCCAGTGTTTGGTCGAAGATCATTTCCGAATAGATGTTAAAAAGAATGGGAGATAATGGACAGCCTTGCCGGACGCCTTTTTTTATTGGAATTGGGTCTGTCAGATCGTTGTCATAGCGAAGCCGGGCTGTTTGATTCCAGTAGAGAGTTGTAATAAAGTTGATATCATTGTTTTCAAGCCCAAGTTTTCTCAGTCGGTCAATTAGGCGGTCGTGGTCTACTGAATCGAAGGCTTTCTCGTAGTCAATAAAAGGCATCTTGCTGAAAGATATTATTAATTAGCTTTGCACTACCATTAGAAACAATGGAAATGAAATGAGTGCACATAACATTTCTATTTTGCAATATAGACTATCAGAGCACACCTGATGGCCAATTCATTAAAGAATATAAGGAGAAATTTTCAAAATAAAAGAAAAATCCATTTTAATATAATAACTTTATATTTTGTTTATTTATTATTTTTTTTAAAATCAATAATCTTTTAAAATTTTACTGTCATACGTGATATGGATGATATTCAGTTTAAAATATACAGGAAACCAACTAACACTGGTATGTTTTTGCATTACAAAGGTTACCATCCCTTCACTTATAAAAGATCGATAATCCTAAACCAGTTTCTTAATGCATATAATACCCTACTTCCAAATCTGCATTGAACTCAGAAATACAAATATTAATAAACAGGTTCCGAAACCGTGTCTACCCTTTATCAATAATAAGTCATACCAAAAGAACAAGAAAAAAAACCATTTACATAATCCTGCACCTATAAATAATAGCAATTTAATAAAAAAAATATTTTATTTCCTTCCCATATATAGAGCAATGGTATATTCAACTGAACAAACTTTTTAAAAATACAGAATTTAAAATAGTATCAAAATCAATGAGAAAACTACATGTAGTTTTAAACAGTCACTCTATTCAATCCTCCTCTGCATTCCAAACTAATGATTTAGTCTATAATATATCCTGCAAAAACTAATTCTTCATATCAAGATTCAACACGATACACATTAGAAACGAGACATTGCATCAATCCTTGCTTCGCATTCCTCTGCCTCAGAATTGGCATTACGCACAGTTAATGAAGGACATACTTTCTTGTTTAATGAAGCAAAGATTCTTAATATTCAACATAATTATACAATACTAATAGCGGAAACTCTCAAAATAAAGTTACATGAAAACTCGATTAATGTTCATTGCCCCTTTCTCATTTCAGACTTCTGGTCTTTTACATGCATGTGCCAAGAAAGTGACTAATCTCTCGTCTTTAAATTCCATCCAACATACCGCTTTGTTCACTTCAATTGTATCTGCATAATATTCGTATTCGTTTTTATTGATTTTAATGATGCCAATGGCTTTTTTCATTTGTAAGTAGTGGTTGGTGATTTACCGTATTCCTATGTGTCAGGGTTGGAGCTGTTAAACTATTGGTACTGGATATGTTAGATCATCGATTTTCCTTCGAGTGCAAAAATACATTTAAGTAATTTCACTAAATCCATCATATCTAATTTGTATAATAGTGAGTGTTGATAATGAAGCATTTTACAAGAAATTACTGAAGCAAACCTCTTATTTATTTTTTAAATAATTAATTTATAACAAAAACATATTGAACCTCGTTCTTATATTTATTAATTTAAGAAGTTTATGAAATAATAGCATATTTGTGCATTCCTGTCCTTTGTAATATCTATATGTGTGGTAAAGATGCAGTAGAAATCAAGTGTCTCTATGAAGGATATTGAATGACTGTGTAACAAGGAGGATCACTGATTAAGCTGTCTGCTCCCTTGGACAGAGACAAGAATTTTTTGAAAGCATTTGGCCCAAAGTGAAAAGAATATTTTATTGTAAGTCAAATTTGAAATTTCTGCAGAGTAAACAGCTGCTCAGAAGCAAAAGATAAAACCAAGTTTTTTTTTGGACATATAAAAAATTAATATTTATGATAATTATGCCAAGAACAACATTCAGATCAACAAAAAAAAAAAAAAAAAAAAGGACTGTAGTATTTCTCTTGAATAGCATAAAATATTTTTAGATTCACTCATTTAGTGAAATTGTTTTTTTTTTCTATTCCCCCCTTTTTTCATGATTTTAGTATTAGTAGTTGCAAATGATACAAGAAAGCTAGCTTATAAACACCTGCAAAAAAAAAAAAAAAAAACTTCCCACATCACCTGTCCATCCCCTCCGATGGTTTTTCTTTTGTATTGACTGTTCTTTTTTATTTGTTATATATTTATTTATTTTAATTTTTTTCTCCTTCGCCACGACCCTGACAGGACTGTATATCATAATTTTGTTGATTACTGATATCAAATAAAAAAAATTTATTTATATTAAGTTAATGAAACATTCACAAGGTACCAAAACATTTTTCAGATGCAACTATTACTAGTAGCATGCATATCACCTGTTTTAAGATATGAAATTCTCATATCTCTTTAATTACTTATTTCTGATTCTCCAAAAATTTATAAATATACCATAATTAAGAGCTTCTGGAGCTGTCCACTTAATTGGTATTTGCTTCATGCCATCAGAAACTGTGTATTCTTCTTCTTCCCGAGACATACCAAAATCAGATATCTTGACTATGTTGTTTTTTCCAACAAGACAATTTCGAGCTGCAAGGTCTCTGTGAGGGAGAGAGAGAAAAAAAATGAAGTGCCTAATGACCGACAATAAATATGAAACAAATTCATCAGTGCTTTAATAAATGGCAGAATGAATGCAATATATTTGTCATTTTAGCATTATCACTATTTCATAATCAGATGCCCAAATGAAGCATCAATGCTTTTCTTAATTTCAATAAATATGAAAAATAATCAACGTATCAAGAATTATATATATTCCATATCAGTGCTCCAAAACCACAAAGCTTTTCTGTGAATAAAAAAAAAAAAAAAAGGACAAAGTATTTCAATAAATCCAAATCCTGGTTGTTGTGTGAGGTTTAGAGGAATAAGTTCCTCTTGGGCCAAATTTTCCCCATTCACAATTTTTTTTAATGCCTTCATTCCAAAAAATAGTTAAGTTTTGTCACAAATGGATGTAGCTCAAGTACTGAAATAGCTCATGAAGGTTAGATAGCCAGTTAAAAGCAGTTTTAGATACTGAAATAATGGGGATGGTCAATGAAAATATACTTATTAGGTGAGTCTGGTCTGACAAACTATGCACTGAGGAGGGCTTTCCTCCATAAGGAAAGATGAACTAGGAAGGAATGACTGATATGAAGTCTAACTAGTACTCTCTCTTCCCATGTTATGACTGAATCTCGATTTCCATAGTTTTCATTCATTCATTTTTAACTTGTGCTTGCCATAGTTGAGACCAGTGGTTTCTGAATTCTGCCTATATGACCTTTTTATGATATGTATAGGGCATTTGAAAAGGATGCGAGGGTTATATCATGGGGGTTTTTTGTGTGGCAAGATCAGCTTTTTTTTTTTTTTTTTCAGACAATGCCAGAGTAGCCTGAGATCCAGCAAAATGTCACAGTTTGGTTGGACTCATTGGAAGAGAGTAACTATGATTGAATGCTCTTTCATATAAGATGTGGAGGAAAGGTTACTTCTTATGGAAGAGAATGCACTATGAGGGACTGAAGACATCAAGGCACACGAAACAAAATTCAATAACGCAAACAAGAGCTAATTAAATGGCATAGAGTTCAGCAGTGAAACTGCCATGTTACAGGTAATGAGACTGTAGTGGTAAAAGAAGGGAAGACTGCCACAGTGCTCCTGCGTGTCAGAGTCAGACATTAAGTAAGTGGCATGTAATTGTTTAAGTATTCAATATTAAAAGGTATGACAGTCTTTTCCCACTGCTGAAAATGGTCAACAAATGATGCAAGGATAAGTTACTAAGGTGCAGCTAATAATACTGGGTCCTGATATACGTTGCATAGCTCAATATTCCAGGCCTGAGTCAGTTCCATTAGTTGGAGAGAAGCAGTCAGTTTTCATCTGGCTTACTGTTGTAAAAGAAATCCCATACAGATATCTCCAACTAGGATGGAAAGGTAGACTAGAATTTTAGAAGCACAGAGAAAAGCATCTGATTAAGGCGTAACAGGGTTCATCTGCTTCAACATAAATGCTTTTAACAACTATAAAGCAGCAACTGCTGTAAAATAGTTTTCCTAGAAGAGTCATATATTGGAGATTTATAGTCTAGACAAGATCTGATCATTACTTTATAAAGATGTAATAAGGTGTAGATGTTGGCATGGATGACATAGATTGGAGTATATTTAATATTTTCAGGCAAATGGTTTGCAGGTGAGTCACATGGGCCTGCAAGTTTAGTTAGTTGTCCAGTATTTAAATCTAAAAACTTGGGAGCATTAACCAGCAGAACTGGAATATTATTAATGTAAGTTGTGAATTAGTGAAGTCCACATTGTTGGCATCAGTTCAGTTGTTGTTGTTATTTGGTTTTTAGGAGCATTAGCAACTAAGGCCATATTGCTCCAGGATTATGCGGTTCATTCCCTGACCTTTCCGCATCCTCCGTATTTGGTGGTGACGGGCTCGAACCCCGCTCTAATCAAGAAGAATGTGCTACGCACTGCTGCTCCTTCCCACCTGGCTATGGAGGAGCGCCATCAGTTCAGTTGTTTAGTTTTTAGGAGCATTAGCAACTAAGGCCATACTACTCTGGTAATATGCGGTGGTCATTCCCTGACCTTTCTGTATTTGGTGGTGACGGGCTCGAACCCCAGTCTAATCAAAAAGCGTGTGCTACGCACTGCTGCTCCTTCCCACTTGGCTACAGAAGAACACATTGTTTGCATCAGTGGATTTCGGTTCAGTCAATGGTATTCCCTTAAAGATGCAAGATATTCACCTCCACAATCTAAGCATGAAGAGAACATTCCTAGGACGATGTCCATTTCCACTTGCAGTCTGCCAAACCCCATGTACTTTTTCTGACAGAATCTCAATTATCGGTTGATTCAACTACTGCTCATCTCAGTTGCCCAAATTATTCTCTGTATGATTCTTTTTGCCTCAAAGATGGTACTTGTGCATATGTCCGTTCTGATATTCGCTGTCAGAGACTTGGCAATTTGGAATCTCCTCTCTTTGATCTTCTCTGGCTTAAAATCTCTCTGCCTCATTCTGTCAAATTCATCTGTTGTCTCTACCATTCTCCCAACTCCACTAATCACTTGAAGCTCTTTGACTTCCTCTCTTTGCAACTTTACTAACAGTGAGGTAATTTTCCTTGGTGATTTTAATGTTCACAACTCTAGATGGCTTCCGTTTTCTAGTCACACCGACCCAGCTGGATGAGATGCTGAGGCTTTTGCAATTACTAATGGCCTCGCACAGATTGTTCATTTACCTACCAGAATACAGGACAATCCTAGCCATACAGCCAACACGCCTGATTTTTTACTCATAAACAACCCGTCTAAGTATACGGTCGAAGTGAGTAGCCCTTTAGGCACCTCAGGTCGCAGCTTGGTGATTGTCTCTTCTACAATGGAGCCTTTATCTCATGGCTATTCCCAACCTCATGTTGTTTGGCATTACAAGGATGCAAAATGGGATGTCCTCTAAGATTTCTTTTCTTCTTTTCCTTGGTCGGATTACTGTTTCAAAACTTCTGATGTCAATGTTTGCTCAGATCGTGTTAGTGAAATTATTCTTGTAGGAATCGAATCCTTTATTCCGCACTCCACTTTAAAATCTTGTCCTCTATCTAAACCTTGGTTTTCCAATAAATGTACTGAAGATGTTCAAGAGAATAATGTTGCATATCTTAATTGGCTTGTTTCCAATTCTTCAGTTTCATTTTCTGCCTACACCAAAGCTTGCAACAATTGTAAAGCAGTTATTAATCAGTTCAAACTAGATTTTGAACAAGCTAAGAGTAGGAAACTTGCTTCTTGCCCTAATGGTAGCCGAGCATTCTGGTCTCTTGCCAAAGCTATTGGCTGCAACTTTTGCCCATCTCTGCTCCCACCTCTGTCAAAACCAGATGGTTCTCTTGTCACTTCAGCCAAGGATAAAGCTGACCTGCTAGCATCCCATTTTTCTTCTAGCTCATGTATTAATGATCTTGGTAAAACAACTGCCACCATTCCCAACACACTCCATTTAATGCCTCCTGTGTTCCTCTGTCACAAGGATGTCAGAAAGATTTTGACAAAACTTGATGCTCAGAAAGCTCCAGGTCCTGATGGTATTTCTCCACTTGTTCTCAAAACCTGTGCTTCTCAACTTACTCCTCTTCTTTGCTGCCTTTTTTCACTTTCTTATTCAAAAGGTGTATTTCCTTCTGCTTGGAAATTTGCTCATATCCAGCCAGTTCCTAAAAAGGATGACAATTCATCCCATCCAATTATCGTCCTATTGCAATTACTTCTACTCTTTCTAAAGTAATGGAGAAATCAATTAACCGCCAACTCTTAAACTACCTAGAAACCTTCCGTCTGATCAACGATCGCCAGTAGGGATCCCGTCAGTGTCGATCCACTGGTGACATTCTGGCTTATATTACCCATTTATGGACAAATTCAATGGAAAAGTTTGGTGAAACACAAGCAGTTGCCTTTGACATCTCAAAGGCTTTCGATCATGTTTGGCATAAAGGTCTTCTAAACAAGCTTCCATCTTATGGTTTGCCAACTGCTTTTTGTAATTGGTTATCCAGTTTTCTCTCTGATTGCTCACTGAAGGTGATGGTAGATGGCTCTCTGTCTTCTAACTTCTCCACAAATGCTGGCTTCCCGCAAGGTTCAGTTCTTTCCCCCACTCTGTTCCTCTTGTATATTAATGATCTTCTTCCATTAACTGGAAATCCTATCCATAGTTTTGCCAATGATAGCACATTGCATTCCACTTTGAGAAACCTTGCCCTGCTCAATCAGCTTCAACTTCTCAAATATCCGCTACCAATTCCTTAAATGCCAATCTCCAGGTAATTCTCCAGTGGGGCAAAGACAACTTAGTTGATTTCAATCCTTCTAAAACTCAGTCTTGTCTTATATCTCGCAAAATGGATTCTTCTGCTCCGATGCTTATCTTTGTTGACACTCCGATTTCTAGGCAAGATGATATATCTCTGTTGGGGATTACCCTGATTTCTAATCTCTCTTGGCACAAGCACATTACAAATATTGCTTCCTCTGCTTCTAAAAACTTGGTTTTCTCTTTAGCTCTCGGCATTACTTTTCTTCCAAACAGCTGTTCACTCCGTACAAATCGCATATTCACCCTATCATGAATATTGTTCCCAGATCTGGGATGGTGCCCCCAAAACCTCTCTCAGGCTTCTAGATTCCATTCAGAAGAGGGCAGTTAGGTTAATTAATTAATGACTCAACTTTAGCAGAGTCTCTCCATTCTCTGTCTCTTCAATGTACTGTTTTTGCTACATGCCTTTTCTTCAGATACTTCCATGAGCACTGTTCTTCTGAATTGGCTTCTATAATTCCCACTTTCTTTTTCAAAACAATCTGAACACGTGCCGCCACCAGCCAACATCCATTTACTGTCCAACTTCAAACTCACAGAACCAATTTTTCATCTTCCTCATTTATTTATTCAACTGCTGTTTTCTGGAACAACCTTCCTTCGTACGTATTTCCTGAAAATTACAGTCTTCAGAAGTTCAAGTCTAATGTCAACAAATATCTTCTTTTGTCTTCTCAACCTCCAACCCAAGCATGGTACTAAGTACTATAGGTTCTAATTCATCTGATGTTTGGGGCTTTCATAAAAAAAAACCCAGACCATTGATGGTATTCAAGGGCTGGTGTAAATGTTGGATCTCAGTGATGCTAATCTGAAAATTCCATCAGCATCATCAGACTTCACTCCTACATACAACTACCCATGTTGAGAGGCCAACAATATTGTTGAACTTAAAAGAACACTGAAATGTAATTTCAGTGTTATTTTAAGTTTGAAGCAAAAAAATTTATTTAGCATGTGGAAGGTATTAGAACCCATATTCAGAAGTGCCAGGCCATTGTTTTAAGCATGTGCTTGATATTCCAACCCCTACCACTTATATCAACACTAGGTCTGGCAAGGATCAAATCCATAAGTTACTGGATTTGGGAGGTTCAACTGTATCCAACATTAATACATTAAGATCACTAGTTGCTAATGCAAAGGTTCTCAATGTCATTTGAATACTTAGCAAAACTGTAGTTATTCTCCCACGTGAAAATTCTAATATTAGAAACATATTTTAAACTAGTCTCGAGGTAAATAATCTTATTTAGCAGAAACATATAAAGATGCATATGATGTCAGAATGGAACATATCTACTGCAGGTCAAGCGTTTAATGCATTTAGATTAAAAATAATCTTAGCAAAGTGACTGCTTGTATTAAATTTTGTATATTAATTCCCTTCATTATGCTATCTTAGTAACACAAAATCTGTGGTAAACAAATCTGGTATTACAAAGAATATGTCCTGAAGAGGGAAGGGCTACATTCTCAAAATGGAATACGAGATTAGTATTCATATTAAAATGGCAAAATAATGAGAAGCTAGGCTATTTCTGCAGCTCCCAAAAAAAACCATGAGATAAACCAATCAGATGTGAAAGTGAAAGATTCTGACATTGAAATGTATGATCTTTAGAATTAAACTGTTAAAAAAAAGGAGATTAATCATGTAATAAAAATATATAGGAAAGGTTAAGATTTTCAAATAGCTTCTGAGTTATGATGAAATTTAATCTGATTTACTTGAGAAATCACCTAATATCTTGTCTCACAATATGATAACCAACACTGACCATTCAAAAAAAGTGGAGGGAAAAAAAAAAAAGAAGTAATAACCAAGCAATATGTGATATTGAAAAAAAATCATACTGTTAAAATATTATTAAAGAAAATAATTACCTATGTATACAATTCTTGCTTTCCAGATATTCCATACCTCTTGCTGCATCAATACATATAGTTAGCATTTCTTTTAATCTGAGCATTAATTTATTTGTTCGTAAATGGTTTAGCAAAGATCCACCTACAAAATTAATGGCAAAATCAATGAGCAAATAATTTTATTGGTAATTAAAATTAAAAATTAATTTTCAATTATTAATAATAATTAATTATTTCAGAATAATATATAATATTCGACAATTAATAATATTGTAAAATATTATATTCATATCTTCTAAATTAGAAGGTACATAGAAATTAATAGCCCCCCCCCCCTCTTTCAGAAATAATCAGTATATTACCACATTATTATTCTAAAAGCCAAATATTTCTGTGTATTAAGCTTGGCACTGTTTCAAATATTTTCAGCAACAAGAACTTGGCTAAAACTCTCAATATAGCTCATCCAATGTAAATGCAAAGTCACACACATACACTTTAGTCCTTCAGAACAGTACAAGGGGGC
Source organism: Mastigoproctus giganteus (assembly GCF_048544385.1). Taxonomy (NCBI): domain Eukaryota; kingdom Metazoa; phylum Arthropoda; class Arachnida; order Uropygi; family Thelyphonidae; genus Mastigoproctus; species Mastigoproctus giganteus. Next base: position 88,941,276 of record NC_143576.1, on the reverse strand, counting down.
TGCTGATCAAGTTGTCAGCCTATAATACAAAAAAAAAAAAAAAAAAAAAAAAAAAGGTAATCCATGTACAGGTGATCCCCGTTTAATGCTGATAATTCGTTCCAGAAAAACAGGGCGCTAAGTGAATCCGTGCTAAGCGAGCGCCGCATTCCCATAAGGTAACATGTATTTGTGAGTTGCGGTCAGTGCCATAGGATATTTCCTGATCAATAATAAACGGTAGTGAAAAGATGCCCAAATGTCGGTCAAAATATTTAATATTCAAATATTTGTACATATAAAATATTCTGCATTACATACGTATATAATTATGTGGTAACTACTTACGTATCAAAATTAAACTTAAAATTCCAATTAAAATAATGAATTTAATTGATGAATTTAATCATGAAAAATGTGTCGATTTTGGGTTGAACTTTGGCCCTCTTCCAAATAAACTAAAAGGGGTATTAATTTTAAATCCCCCGCAGCGTTACCACCCCACAATAAAGTCAACGGTCCTTCACCGCTTTGAAACCTGGCATGTTTTTTGCTTCTTTCAATATGAAACTTCTTTTAGGCATTCGTTTCCACAAAAGTCCTACTTCATTTATGTTATAAACTTGTTGAGAAGTATAACACACAATACCCTTCTTCAATAATTTTAACAAGTTCTTTTTTGAAAGTTTCGGCTCCTTGATCTGCACTTGCGGCTACTCCCTAGATTTTAAATCTATTCAACCAGCCCTTACCAGTTTTAAATGGTTCCACATTTTTTTTTTTTTTTAGGCGAGTTTTCTTCAGATCATCATATTGGCTAATCTCTCTCTCTCTCTCTTTTTTTATAATATTTAACTTAACTGAATTCTGCATTGGACATTATCTTCAATAAAATTAGTTAAAGTCTTTTCCATTTAAATCCTAATAGCCAGCCTAGCCCTAGTTGCTTGCAGTGGAACAGCTATCTTTCCCACAGCTAAAATTAATTCTTTATTTTTTTATAATTGTTCTTACAGTTAAACTTACAAGTCCTAAATTATGGCACACATCCGCTTGTCTTTGACCGAATCGATTCGCTTCAAAACGTCTAATTTAATTTTCAAATTCAGTCTTTTTCTTACATTTATAGTCTTCGTACTGCACCCAGACGTTGTTTTTTCATTCTTATCGGCCATTATTAACTCTTCGAAAATGTAACTGCGTTAGTTGCATTAATTATGATACAATGTTCGAGTAAACTGTCCATTACGCACGATGTCTAATACTATGCTGAGTGATTACTATTACAAATATTACAAGCAATATATTTGATCATTTTTTAAAATGTTGATCTCGGAGCTACGTAACAAGTAACAAGTCACTGTACTGCAATTAAATTAGAGTGCAAGAAAATTTCACTGAGCGTGGGAAACGTTTTAATGCTGTTTTGCTATTCATTTTCAAGCTATCGACTCCATCAAATGAAACGATTTCGTTAAATATGCCAAAAATGCAATCTGTAAAAGAGCGTTATAGTGATCTGTGACGGTGTCATAGTCAGATAGGGGTTATAATATAAGAACAACATTATAGCGAATCAGCGTAAAGCGAACTGCGTTATAACGGGGGCCTGCTGTATAGTTTATTCAACATATTTGCCTTTCAACTCCACACATTTTCTACAACAATGTTCCAGCATTTGTAAACCTCTCTAATAGAAACTGAAAGACTGTTCCCTAAATCAGGCTTCTATTGCTCATGTCATGCTATCATTTGATGCAAAGATGAGACCTGTTAAATATTTTTTTGAGATATGGAAAGAGATGGTAGTCAGAGGATGCAAGATCTGGTGAATGATGAAGAAGCTGAAAGCCTGGTCAGTCAATTTGGCATGTGTTTGGTGTGCTGTATGCCAGAGCATTGTCCTGTATTTTTGGGTGAGTGTTCCCCCACATTTGGCCTTCAATTCCTCCTTAAGTTTGTCCAAAAGTCAAAGAATAATGCTCAGCAGTTATTATTTTACCATTTTCCAGGCAGTCAACAAAATCCCATCCTTGTCCCAAAAACCAGAGGCCCTGACCTTCCCAGCAGACTTCTTGGGGTGGGACTCCTTTGGCCAGGGGGAGGAAAGGAGCCACTGTGCCACCACTCTTAATTGTTCTTTGGTTTCTGGAAATGTGGTGTTTTATTGTGATGCCAAAAAATCACTGCCGCCACACAAAATAGCAAAGAATGGTAATTGAAGAAAGGACATGCTGTTGCTTTTGATCAGCATCCATACATTTGGGGATGCATTTGGCAGAAAGCTTCCACATGTCCAAAATATCATGAATAATGTATCCAGTATGTTCCCTGGACATGCCTAGTCTCAGATATCCGTTTAGCAGAACTTCATCTATCAGAGAGTATCATAGTGTGAATGGCATCAACATTTTCAGGCACTATTGCAGAAAATGGTCTTCCTGTCCTCTGCATCCTCAGTGTCAAAAAACCCATTTTAAATTTTGCAACCCAGTTTTGATGGTTAAATAACATGAACACTGCTCTTCTAACTCACCAAAATACCAGTATTTCCTCTGGTATTTTCCCCTGTATAATCAGGCATTTCAACTGTTCTGCCTTTAAGCTTTGCTGAAAATGATGTTTTGGACTAATATCCTTTCTGCAACCTATAAAAAAAATAAAAATGGATATTACTTATTTTTTTTTTAGACAAATGGGCTATTTAACATTGAAAGATATTATTTCATAATTTGACACCCACTTGTAAAAAAAAAATAATAATAAATAAAAAAGGAAGGGGTTGAAAAGTGGATCCCCCATTTTTCACCCATTTGGAGAGGTGTGGGTTTAATTCCCATCCAACTGGAGGAACTTCTGGAATTTATAAAGTCCTCTTCAATCAAGATTATAAAAAGTTAGCTAATCTCAGACAGAAGGCGGCTTACCTAATGAATTATCTGAAGTTTTTCAGCCCATAATGTAGTTTCCTGAAAAGTTTTTGACTAGTATTTATATAATAGCATCATATCCATCTGAGATAGATAAATACTTTTGCTACATCCTGTGTATCTGCTGACCGTTGAGCTAATGTAAGAGGTGTACTTATGGTAGAAAACAAGACAAAGGTTGTCAGTCTGTCTCTGTTACGTATCCAACAGTTTACACGTATATGAAGTTTGAGTTGTGTATTACAGATTAGACATTCTGGTGGCTTTAAGTAAATGCAGATGAGTTAGGCGGGTGTGACCTGCTCACAGTCTAGGCCTATAACTTCTTGTCTATTATCTCTGATGCTGGATTTTCATGCTTTCAGTTCTTTCTTTTACAGAATAACTTATTTTTAATACACATCGTTGCTTAATAATAAACTTATAGTCTAATAAATGTGCACTGAAGGAAGGACCAATAGTGTGTTTGTTGCAGTTTTGGCTCTACCTAGAATACAGGCATAAGATGATGCTCTGCCTATTTTCATTTAATTTCGTTACAATATCCTAGATCTGTATGAATAATGGATTGTCATTCTTTTTCTTCCACTGCATATCTTGAACTGCATTAACTGAATCTGTGTATATGATAGTGAGCAGTATGGCTTTTGAACATTTGAAGTTTAAAGCTATAATAATTGCATGGAGTTCTGCAGTAAAGCTGCTACATTCAGATGAAAGTTTCTTAGCTATAGTGATACTGTGAAAATTGCAGTCACACTGACACGACTGTCAGTTTTAGATCCACTTGTATACACTGCAGTGAACTGCATATATTGGGTTGTCAGTGATGAATGCAGTTGTGATATGTTGTCGGGATTGGGAATTTTTTCCCTATGTTAAGAGTGATAATTCGTATGACAGTACATAACACATCCAGGGAGGAATTGTAGAAGAGACAGTACGTCATAACTCACTCAAGTCAAGTTGCCAATCAGTAAGTGTAGACCAAAGGCATATTCCTGTTGATGGATTGACTGATGGGTCCTTGAGGTTGTCACAGACATTCTCTCAGATATGCCAGACAAGCTGTTCTTGCTACCTGGGAGTCTAAAACGCTGATGGAACTGATATTCGGGTGACACTCAAGTCAAAGTGGACCCAATTTCGGCAAAGTCCGGACGGTCTATGACAGCCAAATCCTCTGCTTGCACCTTCACGATGGTGGGACTGTTAGTAATCCTGGGTATAACCTTCATGCACAAGTACATGGTGGGTGACCACCCAGGTGTGAACCAACGTAAGCAGGGGTCGAGGTGTGGTGCCCACACCACATGGAGGAACGCCGCCCCTCTATGTTACCAGGCAGTACTAGGTGGTAGATGACTCTCATCAACCGGTGAAATACCACCACTTTGCTTATTGGAGGCTTGAAGTGGTGGAACCCATGTTTAGTCTTTAGTCTCCGGTCAACCCTTCCCTATCTCTTCCATCATGCAGTATGATTGATGATTTTTGAGGTTATGATGAATGTTGTGGCGAGATCCAATATTCCTTACATTTCGAGGGTACAGCTCTAAAACGGTGTTCGCAGGCCGGCCGCTAGTTAGTACACCAGACTGAACCTATTGGTAACTCTCTAGGAAGCTTCCGGATCAGCTAGTGTATAATCTTGCTACCTCTACTCTGCCAGATAGTGACTGGAGGGAGTCCGAGTAGTGTGTATGCGGGGAGCATTGTCGAGGCCACGTTATGTCAAGGATCTGGGTATATTCTTACCACATGTACGCCATATCCAAAAATTTCATTACTTCATACAGCATGTCCCACCCACTTTTTCTTACTATTGAATACACCATGAATTGTCAAAATAATAGAGAAAGCTTATCTGCGAAAAGATCTAAACCTCCCAAGGACTTCCTAATCCATTTCACAAATATACATGGTCTCAATTCTAATCTCAACGATGTCCATTTCCACTTGCAGTCTTCCAAACCCCATGTACTTTTTCTGACTGAATCTCAGTTATCAGTTGATTCAACTACTGCTCATCTCAGATGTCCAAATTATTTGCTGTATGATTCCTTTCGCCTCAAAGGTGGTACTTGTGCATATGTCCGTTCTGATATTCCCTGTCAGAGACTTGGCAATTTGGAATCTCCTCTCTTTGATCTTCTCTGGCTTAAAATCTCTCTACCTCATTGTGTAAAATTCATCTGTTGTCTCTACCGTTCTCCAAATCCACTAATCACTTGGAGCTCTTTGACTTCCTCTCTTTGCAACTTGACTTTCTCCAGTCCAACTTTCCTAACAGTGAGGTAATTTTCCTTGGTGATTTTAACGTTCACAACTCCAGCTGGCTTCCGTTTTCTAGTCACACCGACCCAGCAGGTCGAGATGCTGAGGCTTTTGCAATTACTAATGACCTAGCACAGATTGTTCCTTTACCTACAAGAATACCGGACAATCCTAATCATACAGCCAATACGCTTGATCTTTTTCTCACAAACAACCCTTCTAAGTACAATGTTGAAGTGAGAGGTCCTTTAGGCACTTCAGATCACAACTTGGTGATTGTCTCTTCTCCAATGGAACCTTTATCTCATGGCTATTCCCAACCTCGTATTGTTTGGCATTACAAGAATGCAAAATGGGATGACCTGCGAGACTTCTTTTCTTCTTTTCCTTGGTCTGATTACTGTTTCAAAACTTCTGATGTCAACGTTTGCTCAGATCGTGTCAGTGAAATTATTCTTGCAGGAATGGAATCCTTTATCCCACACTCCACTTTAAAATCTCGTCCTTTATCTAAACCTTGGTTTTCCAATAAATGTGCTAAGGCTGTCCAAGAGAAAAACATTGCATATCGTAATTGGCTTGTTTCTAATTCTTCAGTTTCATTTTATGCCTACACCAAAGCTCGCAACAATTGTAAAGCAGTTATTAATCAGTCCAAACTAGAGTTTGAACAGGCTAAGAGTAGAAAACTTGCTTCTTGCCCTAATGGTAGCCGAGCATTCTGGTCTCTTTCCAAAGCTATTGGCCGCAACTTTTGCCCATCTCTGCTCCCACCTCTGTCCAAACCAGATGGTTCTGTTGTCACTTCAGCCAAGGATAAAGCTGACCTGCTAGCATCCCATTTTTCTTCCAGCTCATGTATTAATGATCTTGGTAAAACAACTGCCACCATTCCTAACACGCTCCATTCATTGCCTCCTGTGGTCTTCCGTCAAAAGGATATCAGAAGGATTTTGATGAATCTTGATGCTAAGAAAGCTCCAGGTCCTGATGGTATTTCTCCACTTGTTCTCAAAACCTGTGCTCCTGAACTTACTCCTATTCTTTGCCGCCTTTTTTCACTTTCTTATTCCAAAGGTGTTTTTCCTTCTGCTTGGAAATTTGCTCATATCCAGCCAGTTCCTAAAAAGGGTGACAAATCCCTCCCATCCAATTATCGTCCCATTGCAATTACTTCTACTCTTTCCAAAGTAATGGAGAAATCAATTAACCGCCAACTCTTAAACTACCTAGAAACCTTCCATCTGATCAACAATCGCCAGTATGGATTCCGTCAGTGTCGATCCACTGGTGATATTATGGCTTATGTTACCCACTTATGGACTAATTCAATGGAAAGGTTCGGTGAAACACAAGTAGTTGCTCTTGACATCTCAAAGGCTTTTGATCGTGTTTGGCATAAAGGTCTTCTAAAAAACTTCCATCTTATGGTTTGCCAACTGTTTTTAGTAATTGGTTATCCAGTTTTCTCTCTGATCGCTCACTGAGGGTGATGGTAGATGGCTCTCTGTCTTCTAACTTCTCCACTAATGCCGGTGTCCCCCAAGGTTCAGTTCTTTCCCCCACTCTTTTCCTCTTGTATATCAATGACCTTCTTCCATTGACTGGAAATCCTATCCATAGTTTTGCCGATGATAGCACATTGCATTCAACTTTCCATTTTGAGAAACCTTGTCCAGCTCAATCAGCTTCAAGTTCTCAAAAATCTGCTGCCAATTCCTTAAATGCCAATCTTCAGGTAATTCTCCAGTGGGGCAAAGACAACTTAGTTGATTTCAACCCTTCTAAAACTCAATCTTGTCTTATATCTCGGAAAAAGGATTCTTCTGCTCCTCTGCTTGTCTTTAGTGACACTCCGATTTCTAGGCAAAATGATATATCTCTTTCGGGGATTACCCTGACTTCTAATCTCTCTTGGCACAAGCACATTACAAATATTGCTTCCTCTGCATCTAAAAAACTTGGTTTTCTCTTTCGCTCTCGGCGTTACCTTTCTCCCAAACAGCTGCTCACTCTGTATAAATCGCAAATCCGCCCTGCCATGGAATATTGTTCCCACATCTGGGGTGGTGCCCCCAAAACCTCTCTCAGGCTTCTTGATTCCATTCAGAAGAGGGCAGTTAGGTTAATTAATGATTCATCTCTAACAGAGTCTCTCCACTCGCTTTCTCATAGACGCACTGTTTCTGCTGCATGCCTCTTCTACAGATACTTCCATGGGCACTGTTCTTCTGAATTGGCTTCTATAATTCCCGTTCTCTCTTTCAAAACAGTCCGAACACGTGCCGCCACCAGCCAACATCGATTTACTGTCAAACTTCAAACCCACAGAACCAACTTTTCATCTTCCTCATTTATTCATTCTGGTGTTTTCTGGAACAACCTTCCTTCATACGTATTTCCTGAAAATTACAATCTACAGAAGTTCAAGTCCAACATCAACAAATATCTTCTTTCGTCTTCTCAACCTCCAACCCAAGCACGGTACTAAGTACTATAGGTTATAATACCTCTCGTGTTTGGGGTTCTCATAAAAAAAAAAATATATATTGGGTTGTCAGTGATGAATGCAGTTGTGATATGTTCTGTCGGGATTGGGAATTTTTTCCCTATGTTAAGAGTGATAATTCGTATGACAGTACATAACACATCCAGGGAGGAATTGTAGAAGAGACAGTACGTCATAACTCACTCAAGTCAAGTTGCCAATCAGTAAGTGTAGACCAAAGGCATATTCCTGTTGATGGATTGATTGATGGGTAGGCTCTGTAAAGATTTTGCCAATTTGGGGAGAAAAGTAGCTTCCAAGTTGGATGATTTAGTTGTCCTTTGAGTTTTGCTGCACAGCTAACTAAAAGAGTTTCTCTGCATAAATGTAAGGGAGGTTCATTGGTTTCATCATAGAGGCTTTGGATTGGAAATGACAAGGTGAAGGCCACTATGATGTTCAGGATCAAGCTATTGTAAGGTGCTTGATCTAGCAGAGTTATAGACATCCAGACATACAGAGCCAAAATCTAGTCATGATTGTATAAGTGCATAGTACACATGCGGCAAAGTAAATCAGTCGGCTTGCCATGTTGGCAGACAGCACTCTTAGGATGTATAATTTTTATATATATATATTACAACCAGGAAGCGGATGCTAGAATAGGAATTACTTGATTGTCCAGTCAGAGTTCTAGGTCTGGATGTAGATTGCATTTCCTACAAAATTGTATCCCAATGGTCTTTTGAGATGAGAGGCAGCAGAAACATTGTTTCTAGTCTATCCAACAATTTTGTGAATTGCACCTTGTACCTGTCTTTCTACCAGTCACATATTGGGAAATGGCAGGAGATAGTGAGGCCATCTGCATAGAGAATGGTAGAGATTATTTTTGGTAGGTTCTGCATTATTGAGTTCATTTTTATGATAAATAAAGTGGCACTAAGTAGTGAACTCCATCCTCTTAGATAAGTTTACAAGATAAATGGTTATGGAATCAAACCTGTTCATGCAGGAAGTTTCTGATGAACAGTGGAGATTGCCCTGCAATTCTAAGTCATATAATATTGTCTATAGTAGCATACAATATGTCATATCTCCAAGCATGTGAAAGGCTTTTCGATGCTAAACGGTATCATAACGTGGTGTTCTTTTCAACAAACGCATTGTGGATGTTTATTTGATTTTTACCTCACAAAAACCACATCGCATGGAATTGAGGTTATATTATGTTATATTAGGAACCAGGTCAATCGAGCATTGATAATTTTTTTTCCATCCATGACCTTGCTCATACAGCTAGTCAGAGCACTGGGCTGGCAGTTCTGAAGATTGATAGGGTCTTTCTCAGGTTTTAGAAAGGCCAAATGTAAGCATGGCACCACTTGTCTGAGAAATGCATGTTCCATAAGCACCCTATTATAGAATAATAACAGTGTCTTGAGTGCTGGTTCAGTAAGTTCAGAACCCATTATGTAGTGAATTCCATTAGATCCTACTGCACTGTGCCTCGTAGTACACAGAGCTTGATGCAATTCTGCCAGTATAAATGGGAGGTTGTGTGACGTGCTGTGCACTGTTTCAAAGTTCAGGTGACATTTTTCGGATTGGGTTTTTTTTCTGATTCTGGAATTGAGATCAATATGAGGATGTAGCTGAAATTTCTGCAAACATTTCACCTAATACATTTGCTATTTCTTGTGGTTTTGTTCAAGCATGACAATGCATAGTCAATATAGGAAGGTTGACGCGTGGATGTTTAGAATATATCTGTTGTATTTTAGCCCATATTGTCCACATCCTTGTGGACCTGTAACAAGAATAACAAGGAAGGTATTCTACTTCCACAATACCTTCCTATACTAACTGTGTATGGCCCTTGTTGTCATTATTCTGGAAGCAAAATGATTCTATGCCTCTCTCTCTCTCTCTTGCTTTTTTACTTAACACATTAATCATAATATACATTATTTTTGACCAGCAATTTCCAGATCACAAATGCTACATGTATATTTAAACAAAATACTGTTTTCACTTAAACAGTAGAAAAAAGTGCAATTAATAAAAAAAATGTTTCTTTTATTCTTTTTTAATCCCAAGTTTGCACCCCTTTCCCCACTATAACTGTTAAACCCATTGGAAGTCGGGGGGGGGGGGGATCTCATAGTTTGGGAGATGCTACTATAGACAATATTTTATGCAATAAAGTGAACAGCAATATAATATTACTCCAGTATTAATTCTAGGAAGACATACCTAACACTAATTCCATAACAATCATAATTGGTTGTTTCTGAACACAAATTCCAATTAGTTTGACAATATTGGGATGGTCATACTGTTTCAGTATCCGACCTTCTTGAAGAAATCGTTTCTTTTGTTCATCAGGCAGGTTCATCCTACATGTTTTCACAGCAACTCCAACACCTGTTGTTCGAAGCACACCTCTGTACACATCACCAAAATTTCCCTATGTGAGTAAAAAGCATGACATCAAATTTTAAATAATTTTTTTTCTATATTTTTTATAGAAAAATGTTCTTTTATATAAACAATGTTCTTATTGTTTTATATCTATAAACAATAGGAACATTGTTTATAAGAATTGTTTATACAATAAGAATATAAAATAACTAGAAATCACTTTGGAAACTTACACTGAAGCTCAAAAAAACTGCTCAGTCACAAATTCCTTGGCACCCATGGTTCCCCTATTGATCAGTCATGTACTACCCAAGAACCACAAGTCAGAAAACTATAAATATGTCCGTAGACCTTCAAGGAGACAGCAGTACAATTGTGAATGCAAGTTTCTACAATTGAAAAAAAAAAAAAAAAAACAGACTTCCTTCGTGGAATGATAACAGGGTGCTATACAAGCAATCAATCTTTATGTGACATTTCAATGGCACTGAAAATCCCTAGGTTAATGACTGATGCATGGATTTTCTGCATCCATCTCCCCTTCAAGCAAATAGTTCTAGAGTCTGATCATCTTGGCATGAACTGTCTTCCAAGTCCATGCAATGTTTCATTTGAATGTGCCCATATTCTGATGTGGAGCAGCATGCATGCCATTACAGTTTACTTTGCTTGCTTTTTGTTTGATTTACCAATACAGTGGCCAGTGGCGACCTTCCCCACTGAGCTAGTGATTCTCTTAGTGGAATTGGTTACTTCCATTTGGATGGAAATTGATATTTGTCTTGTGGTTATTACCTGGGCATAAGTTGGCTTTTTAATATTGGGACTAGTAAGGATTTTTTTTTTACCTCATAGTAATTTATATTGTGTTAGTTTTGTATAATTACCTTTTTCTTTCTAGTTTCCAAAGGGGACCCTCCTTTGAATATACCAGAAGTTGGGTGTTGCAGTCAGTATCAGTGTTTGCAGCGCACCCACATGTGGCATAGGCAACTGCTTCTTCACATACTGTCTGTCCATGCGCAAACTTCTGGTACTTGTAGCAGCATAAGATTTTGGAATGCGAGCTCTAACATGGCAGTTAATATAGCCTGCTTTGATCATTAGTGATAATGGAGTGCAAAATGTGAGGATTATATTCCACATAGGAACCAGTATACCCTCTTGCTTCATCGTAATTCATCTGACATTGATTACTCCTTGATCTTGCAGTTTGCATTTTAGTTAGCATTAGCATTAGTAGAGGCATTTGATGCAAGAAAGCAAGCTTATGTAGCATCAGCCAAAAAAAAAAAAAAAAAAAAACCACTTCCACTTCACCCCCCTGTTCGTTCAAAATACATGTCCAGCTGAGCCTTAAACTTATTTAGGCTATCAACCTCCACCACAAGGGATGGAAGTCTGTTCCACCAACCAACCACCCGCTGGCTAAAGGCAAATTTCCGCACGTCTATACTACATCTGTCTTTCCTCAATTTGAATTTATGCCCTCTCAGGTGATTTTTCTGAGCTAGAGGAAGAATCCCATCAGCATTGAGCATGCTTAAACCATTCAAGGCTTTATACACCTCTATCAGATCACCTCGCTGGTGCCTAGTCTCCAGACACTGTAATTTGCAAAACTTAAGCCTTTCTTCGTAAGAGCACCCCTTTGTTCCATTCACTAATCTTGTTGCCCTTCTCTGTACTCGTTCCAGCAGCTCTACATCCTTCCTGAAATGAGGCCATCTGATTAAACTGAGTTCCATTGGATGTTTGTGAGAGAGAGCAGAGTGAATACGTACTTGAAAGGACTAATTGCTCAAAAAGTTCCGGATAAATTTCGGAAGATGATCTAGAAGACTGAATTCAAAGGGATTGTGAAGAATCCCGTATCACCATTAGGTGTTCGTTCCTGAGAAATGCATTTCGAATATTTCCTTCGGCTTTCACCATGAGGTCAAGTGTTGATCACTTTTCCGAAAGCCATATTGATTTTGACTTAGGATATTTTTCGTCTCTAGGAACCATGTCAACCTGGCATTAATAATTTTTTCTAATGTCTTTCCTAAACAGCTTGTTAATGCAATAAGTCAGTAATTTGTTGGATCAGAATGGTCCTTCCCTAGTTTTGGGAAAGCTAGTAAAATGGAATGATACCAGCTAAAAGGGTAGTAACTCTCAAGAAAGATTCTATTATATATTTTCAGAAGAGCAGACTGGGAATCTTCACTCAAATGACATAATATGGCATATCAGATTCTACCTGGGCCAGCAGCACTGTTTAACTCTGTCATGGTAAGGGGTACATTATGTGGAAGCTGGCATGTAGTATTGAAATTTAGATTATGTTTTTCTGCCTGTACTTTATGTGACTGAAAGGTTGGATCAGATGCAGTTGCAGCTGAAATTGTTTCAAACGTTTCACATAATGAATTAGTAATTTCGAGAGGATTACAGATTTCTTTCCCCTTTAGAAATAGAATCGGAGTGGTTATAGGAGGGTATTTTCCATGAATTTTTCTCACTTTATTCCAAACTGTTTTGATTTCTGTGGTTCTGTTTATAGTGGAGGCATATTGGGACTATGTCTATTTTTGGCTTATACGTTGAATATGACAAGCTTTAGCTCTTGCTCTTTTAAACTGTATCAGATTAGTTCTGGTTGGGCTTTTACGAAATAGATTCCAGTATTTATTCTTCGCTTTTTTTTGGCATCCCTACAGGCTTCGTTCCACAATATTTTTGGGTGCGAGCAAGCTTTCATAAAAGATTTGGGTATGGCAGTTTCTGCAGCTGCCATTATTTTCTGAGTGATGTAAGCTACCGGAGAGTCAATGGTGAGAGTCTCAATGGTTTGAATATCTAAATGTGCCAGTTTTTTCAAACTTCCAGACTGTTTTTACTTAAGTTTGAGGCGGACAGTTAGTTGAAAGTGCACATAATACTGGAAAGTGGTCACTGTTACTGTTAGTGTTAGTTACTGACATCCTAACAGATACACTGTTAGGATGTCAGTAACTGTCCAATCAATAAGTGGAAACAAGTTTGGTAAGCATATTGAAAGGTCAATTGTAGAAGTTGACCTTGAGGAGAAATGCATGTATGTGTGACTGCCATTATTTAACAAAGTTAAGTTATGCCTTTCAAGAATTTTTTCAGTTAAATGATCTCTCTTATCAAGATGCGAGGAACCCCATAAGGGGTGATGCCCATTCCAGTCACCCAAGGTACAAAAAGGTGGTGGTAACTGAGTGACTAAATCATCCAAATCAGCAAAAGTGTAGGAATGATTGGGTGAAAAGTATAAGGAAACAACTGTTATTATTATCTCGACCCCCAACTCGGGCAGCAATTGCTTCTAAAGTTGTTTGCAGAGGGATAGGTCTGAAAGGAGTTGTGGAATTGACTAGCAATGCTACCCCTCCATGAGCTATATTAGAGTTGTTCCTATATTTTCTAAGCATTGTACGATGTTTTATGCTTATAGATATTTGGTCAGATTTGTTTCCTGTGTGCAAAGAATAGCAGGCTTATATTCTGTAATAAGATCATAAACATCACTTAAGTTAGCTTGGAGTCTGCGACAATTCCACCGTACAATTCTATGCATTATCGGGTATTATCAGGTGTATCTGTTTGCTTATGGGATGCAGTTTGTTTATACCTGTCTATTCTTGTTTTTTTCCTTTTTTGGGAATATTGGTCTACTGATGTCCATGTCTTCCTCTGAATGTATTTCAAGAAGTGTGTAATCATCATGTGATTTTGAATCAATGTCCATGGTATCAGTTCGAGATTTTTTACTCTCTCCTTCAGAACTTGTTGGCTTTATTGGGTGCTGTACAGAGGTTTTATCTGGTGGTATCGTCAGTGGTGTGTTTACTGAAAGACATTTTTGCTGTTGCGTAGTTTTCTTTCAGCGAGGAAAGGACTGCTCTTGCCCAGTCAGATATTGAAATTCTTGGAGAAACTGACCAATCGGTCTGTACTGTTATAGAGCACTGTTGCTTTTGCACAACTGAAGCATAAGAAGGTGATATAGTGGACACTAAACTGGTTCTTTGCCTCATGGTATGGCACTTTGTGTTCAACTCTGTATTTCTTAATTTTCTTTTCTCTCTGCCATTGGGTGCACTCCTTTGAGTATGCTGAATGATTTTTTGGCAATTTGGACAGCACTGGTTTTAAATTAGTGCAGTCTGTGTGAATGAGCTCTTTTGATCCACAGGAGGCACAGGTGATAACACCTCTGCAGACTGCTTGTTAGTGCCCAAATTTCTGGAACTTAAAACAGCAGACTGGATTAGAAATATATGGTCTAATTTTACATCTCAAATATCCAGCTTTTACAGTTAATGGCAGAGTTGGTGTAGCTGAAATTGTTCTCACATTCAATACCAGGTTACCAGGCATTGAATGACTGTCTGAGTAGGAGTAAGTACTCCATCTTTCTTGATTAATATTCTTTTTTCATGAATTACATTTTGATCATTGAGTTCTTGAACGATCTCTTCCAAGGACACATTAAGGAGATCCCATTCTGCTATTACCCCTTTAGAGGGGTTCAAGGTGGCATGCAGGGTAACCTTTGTGGGAATTCCACCAAACTTCTAAGCAATCTTTCTGAGTGTTTATGTTTTCTCGTCTTAACTAGGTCTCCGGAATTGAGTCTTTGGACGGCCAGCCACATTTTCAAGACAATTTCTGAATTAAAAATGGGGATAACTTACTCAGTGGGTTGTCTGTCAAGGAGTGCAGAATTAGAAAAACAGGAGCAGGGCTTTCAGTTCCTTTTTTCTGCCTCTTTTCATTAGATGTATTTATATCATCCCTGGTTGATGGATCTGGATCAATAGAGCTAAAAATGTTTCATCTATTGCTATTCATTGTAGCTCCTTTTAGCCCTGGGAGAGTGAGTTTCTTCTCCCAGGTTACCAGCCCTGCCATGTGGAGGCAGAAGCAGCGCCATCAGTGACCAAGCAGTTGTAAAAGTTAGTAGTTTGTTAGTAATTACTACACAGCCACTCCCCGACTTATGTAATTAAGAAAATTCAACTTACGAAACTTACGAAAAAAAACTTACGAAACTTACGAAACTGAACTTACGAAAATTCGACTTTACGTAAGTTTTTGTCGGCTGGTGCAAACTTAAAAAAATCGTGGAAATGTATTTTGCATCCTGTAGGAATAAATGGAGGTATCATGAAAATATCAATGTAAGCCCAATAACACATTGTGTTTTTTTTTTTTTTTTTTCGGTAATTCGTTCCAAGACCTCAGAAGTTGTCTTGGAAAGTTTTGTTCCAAGTTGCCTTTCTAAAATTACCTTTTAGAAAGATAAATAGCTTAGGTATACAGTGTATAGTGAAAATACACTGTATACCTAAGCTATTTATCTTTCTAAAAGGTAATTTTTATAATAGAAATTGCACTACACTTTCATTGTTATGATATGTTCTGTTATAAGAATCAATTTTGAACGCCTTTGTGATATTTTTCTAAAACAAATTTCTGGAGGTTACTACCATAAAACAATAAAAACAATTTGCACTTTCTGGTTTATTGGGCTTTTCTGTGCATCTAATTATGAACGGGCAGTAAACTCGTTCTTATTGCATTTGCAATAAAACAAATTTTCAGAATCTTCTCTTCATTCCTATTTACTTATTACAATGGTGAAGAGAAAGGGACCAACAGAAAGTGTAAGCAGTGCTGGCAGTGCTAGGAAACGAAACAAAATTGATTTAGAAATGAAGATGATTAATTAAGAATTACGAAGCAGGACAAAGTTTGTCATCTACTGCACGAATTAGGTCTCGCTGCTTCAACAATGAATACTATTTTAAGGGAAATGTGCATATAAAAGAACATGTTAAAGGATCAATATATTTCACACCATGACCAGTCTGCCCCAACAGTGATCACAAAACAGCGTTCAGGTGCTATATCGAAGATGAAAAAGCTATTAATAATATAGATGGAAAATCAGATTCAGAAGCAAGTGCCCCTGAATCTAACAGCCATTCAAGAAAGAAGTATTTATTAAGATAACGATAAATACAGCAAACCTCAAGCCAAGTTCTTGGCAAGCAATGGGTGGTTTGATGAGTTCAAGTATCACACTGGTTTCCAAAACATTAAAGTATGCAGTGAAGTCGCCAGTGCCGATTCTGCAGTTGCAGACAAATTTTGTGATGTGTTGGGAAAAACCGCTTCTTAATCTCTATAGCCCTCAACTTCCGCAGCGGCATGCTTATCAGCTGGAGAGTTAATTCTGGCAACGATGCTCGAAAGGTAAAACTTGTTGACGTTATACCTGTCTCCTCTCTCTTTTTGTAATTTTATAATTTTGAAATTTTGGTAATTTTTCCTGCGCATGAGATAAAAAAATTGAATAATTCTATTTACATGTTCGTCGAACATTTCTTTTTTGCTTCTATCAAATTCAGTGCACATAGCTGCGAGTGCGGAATTTCCCTAAATGTTTATTTGGGGAAATTTCAACTTGCATAGCATTCCATGGAACACAACCTTTATGTTAATCGGGAGTGTCTGTATATACTAAATAAAGAAATGTTGTTTTCCTTTCTGTGTTCTTACTTTCATACTTTAAGCACAGAACCCCTTGAAGTAAATAAACGAGATAAAGACACTGGAAAACAAATAAAATGCTTTCTTTTGAAGGGGCCATTGTATATTATTGTCTGTATAAATGTGTTCATGGGCTGATTTGCATATTGTGTAGACTGAGAAACCCAGAATAACTTACAAGGAGTGGGGGGAGCCCTACTCCTCTGCCTGAGATTCAATAACTATAGCCCTGAATAAAGAGGTCTTTAGAAACATTCTTACACTTGTCGACAGGAATCAAACCCAGAGCTCTCCAAATATGTGTTGCTCTGTTGGAAGGCATAAGGGTTTTTTTTTTTTTCCACAATATAGGGCATACAGAATTGTATATCCTATGCAATGCCACAATACAACTGGTAGACCTAGTCAAAACCATAAGAAATACCCAGATTGTGGCAACTCCAACTTCAAAACACCGATAATTTGCATTTGGTTTTATCAGAGGCTTGTGGGCTGCAGCTCTTCTGTAAATATTCAAGGTGTGATACTTTCTGCATCATGTAGCCACTCATAGGTTTGCCTGTGGCTGCTCACAATTCAAAATCAAAGTTTGATAGTGAGAGAAAGTAACCAGCCATCTCACGGTAATTTGTTGGACCCATTTAATTCCTAAGTAATAGTATAGCATGAACATTTTTCCCATACAACACCCAACTACTATTCCCCTCTGAAACCCCATTAGCAACTTACATGTGCTTATCATTGCCTTTACAGGCAAAAATATTTGAATATTTCAGGTTTGGTAGGATAGCATCAGTGTTTGTGTGCCCATTCACATTCCGTCACCACCAAAATTAAGATGTCTTGAGGCTTCATAATCATTAAGTTTATAACTTCACAGTTTTCACAGCTACATAACTATCAAGTTTTTAACTTCAGCATTTTCACTGCTTCATAACCACTGAGTTTTTATAACATTTCGCATTTTATAACTAAAACAAGAGAAAAGTTTGTTAGGCTAATAAAATGATGCTTTGTTTTCAACGTGTATCACGCACTGATTATGACATGTCCAACTCCAACGGAAGAACATATTGATACCTGAAGTAAAAATGCTTTACACAGCTTATTACTCTGCCTCACTGCACAAACACCTGAATTACAGAAGGAATAAAGAGCAGAAATACAATCTTTCATCTAACTCATATTCCACATCTTAAACCCCACCCCCAAATATATTCCTCATTCATTACTATGGCAACATATCCATTTTCCAATCACACTGACTATCGCAGTTCATAAACCATTGCAAAACAGTAACTTTTCCTGAAAAACTAAACTTTGTGGTATTATGATTTCATAAACACAATAGGACATTTAATAATTTTTATAAAACTTTAAAAAAAATAAAATAATATAGAAAACAAATTTTGCCTTAAAATACAATTTTATTCATGAAAGCCCTATACTTCTTAAAACTGTATAATTTAAATCAGCAGTTAAATTTTTAGTCCAGCATCCCCTTTTAGTATAGCCCCATGCATAACATAGATGATGAAAGTGCTGTTTATAAAATGGGTACTGCATTGAAAAGGGGCTGTAAATCACTTGTTTAAATTAAATCAAAACTTTATATGCATCTGTGTGAGGTTTTAAACTAGTTTGTATTAAAAAATTTTCATTTATCTGTATATATATCCAACAGCACTCTTCAAGAATCTTAAAATACCTACAGAGATGCAGTAATGCTCCCACTAATAACACTAACTTTTAACGATATCAAAGATAACCAAATTTAACTATTCTCTGGAATACTTATCTATTTCCAGCATATTTATAAATCAATGCCTAAAATAGCAAAGAAACTCCTTTAACTTACTCTCCCAATTTTCTCTACAAGTTCTACATCATCATTGTTAAGTTCCCATCTTTCTCTTAATATTGGATTCTTGAGAATGGCCCCAGACCTGCTTGTCACAGTAAGCCCAGAATGATATTGATACAAAATCAATTCTTGAACAGATGGAAATGCTGGGCCCTCAAATCTAAACTTTCCCTAAGCATGAAATAAGTGTACTCAATTAATAAAAAAAAAAAAAGTCAAAATACATACTAGAAACTATTAGGCAGTTTAATTTTAGGGTTTATAAGAAGTCAGCAAACAACTCTTGACAGTTTTTTCCACTTAGTATTCTGTTTTGGAACATATTAACCAATATATATATTTTACAAAATAAATAAAAATATAAAATGATTGGAATCTGACTTATGACATAAAAAGATTATTTTCATCAACTAAAGCACTATTAACAAAAATAACTGTAGGGAAAGAATAAACCTTTCCGCAGTTCATACATGTTTTACAATCATGAGTTTTCAGGTAATTATTCTGGGAAAGAATTAAAATATTCCTCCCATGGACAAGACTGTTTCATTTAGAAAGTTTAGAAGCAAGCAAGCATAACTGGCATGTTTCCTTGAACTAGAACAGCACTTGACAAATAAAACTTTATGGTATTTCAATCCATTAGGTTTAATTTGTTGTTACTTGTAGAAAACAAATTAAACTAAAGAAGTGGATGAACTGGAACAGTAATTATTTTTATTAAAAGAAAAATAGGAGTGTTACCTGTCAGAGGATGCATGTATGTAAGAGAACTAAAATTTGAAAAAACTGGTGGTGGCACCTGACTGGCCCTTTCATGGGATTTCTCTGCAAAGAATGCAAAATATCACTAGAGAAAGATTCAGCAATTAATCATCACTGTAAAAAAAAAAAAAAAAAAAGCACAAAATTTTTCTTATGAGGCACCTGACAGGTTGAAAGCGACCACCCTTGGATTAAAGAAAATGCAACACTAAATACACCACTCAACTAATAATTTGGCAAATTAACTCTATAAAAAACCAGGGGGAAAGGGTTCCACAAATTCACAACATTACCCGCCAACTCCTCCAGTCAGCTGTATGAGGAAGGTTACAGAAAAAATTATCAATGTTTGATTGACGGTTCTCATTCCAACATAGCCTCCTCAATCCAATGCAGTGCAGCTTTAATAAGGGTAAAGCCACCCTTGATATCAATTGATCTGAATGGAAATAAACATCTACGATACTTTTGTATGGTAAGAACACCACCTTGCTATGGTTTTTCTGTAATAAGCAAGATATTCTTCCTTTACAAAAGCATTATAGATTATATAACTTCCAAGCATATATATTTTTTTAAATGTTAAATTAATACTAATTAAACTTTGCTTTCTTGTATCATTTTGCGAACATTAACACTATCAACATAACATATGAGAAGCACTGATATAATGTAGATTTTTGTTTTACTGACTTGTACAAGGTAAAAAAAAAAATGTAAAATATATTGACCAAGTCACTACAGCTGATTGAAGTATTGATAACAGTCGAAATATTTTAAATAAATTAAAAGATTAGTTTACTCAGAGTACTACAAAAATCCACACTTAATTTAAAAACTATGAATTTTGGTGATCAAAGAACTACCACATTCTTTACCTTCAATCTAAAAATGAACTAGCACTCTGCCATTATAAATACAGTAGAGCGTCAGTTATACGGAATAATCAATGTCAGACCTCTTCCAGATAGCCAAATTTTCTGGATAATTTTTTCAGTAAGATTAAATAAATTTAATCTTACCTTAATATTAAATTAAATAAAAAAAAATTATAAAACAATCTCAGAAAACAGAAACATCCATCCAGGCATTTTTATGAGTTTTATACAAAACAAGAAAATTAGAAAGATTTTTAAATGCTCTAGGTTTTTTCGACTTACCGATAGTGAGCACGGACAATCTGTGCATTTCAATGACAATTGCACAGATAGCAATTGTAACTCACTCTTTTCTCACCTTAAAACTTGGTACAGGCATTTCTCTTTTAGTGGGTAGAGTTTTTCTCAGTAATGCTTTCCATAATAAGCACGTCTCACCAACATTATAAACGTTTTATTTCTCATAATTTGCTATAACTGAAGCAAACTTACTTTTCAAAGGACACCGCTGCCAGATTCGTCTGCAGAAGGTTTCTCGCCTTGAATATCTAGTTCACGTATGTGTCTCAGTTTAAAGTTTTTCAGCCAACCTGTGCTTGCCTTGAAATCTTCATTACCTATTAATTTTCAATTAAAATCCAATGCTTTTTGCACAACATTGGGCCAGACACTGGTTCACCTAAACTTTGCTCTGAAGAAAACAAAAAAATAAATTGAGTGTACTCTCTAAAGCAGCATTTGACATTTTTTTCTTCTAGATCCTCCTTCACTATCCATAATCAACACAAATTCTGTTATAGTATTGGAATTTTTCTTGATGCCATAAATTGTTGGAGGCTCCACATTAAACTCTTTGGAGAGATTTCATAAATTTTCACCTTTTCTAATTCTATTAATAATTTCCGTTTTTGCTGTAATGTTAAAACTATGCATTTTCTTTTCGTTCACATTTTACCGTAAAAAATTGAGAAAAATAATAAATCACACAGCTTTGGGCCGATATTATTCTTACCGAATCCAGAGCTAAACTAATCTGAAATTCACTCATGGTTTCCAAGAAAACCCAGTAGTCTCTGTGATATTTTTCTAAAGCACATTTCTGAATGTCACATAGAATTCTAGAGGTCACAACCATAAAACAATTTGCAGTTTTCAGCTTATTGGGCTTTTTGTTTGTACAATCTGTTATAAACGGGTAGTAAACTCGCTCTTTTGCTTATTATAATCAAAATTCAATTTGCAAACATGATCACAATAACTGCCGCTTACTGTACTATCGTTAATAGAAAAAAGAGAAAGATCAGCCTTTCAAATTATTCCGGATAACCGATGTTCTACTGTATTAGAATGAAAGGAATGCATTATGATTTCAAAGTGAGATGTCAAAATAAAAGTGAAATGGTTTAAAATTTACCAGCCTGTTCAAATTTTAAACCATTTCTTTTAGTATCTCACTTTGAAATCATATTTATTCCTTTTATTTTGATATTTATAACAATAGGGTGTCCATTCATTTTTAGACTGAAGGTAAAGGTGTGATAGTTCTTTGGGTGCTAAAATTTATCGTTTTTAAATTAAGTGTTGAATTTTATCAGTACTTTGGCAAACCTAACCTTTGGTAAAATAAAAAGATAAGAATTTTTTATTCAAAAAGAATTTTTTGAATAAATTAAAAAATGGTTTTAATTTATTCAAAAAAATTATCTTGACATAGATATAGAAGGAAATTAAATGGTAATATCAAATTCAAGGAAATTTAATAAAGAAGAACCCAATAATGGAAAAGCAATATTCACTGGGAGCTGCAGTGTCTGCAAAATTCCAGAACAATTTAGTTAATGTATGCAGTGTGTTCAATTTCTTTTCCTGACTAATAAAAGTGAAAAGTAAATATAGTTACCTCCTTATTAGTTAATTACTAATAAGTTTAATTATAACTGTATAATGTTTATTACTGTTGCCCATATAATTTTTTTAAAGTCTCCTTTCTCTATATATATAATGTATCTCATAGAATTTTTTCTTTTTTTCATACAATTTATATTGAAAAAAGAAAAAATAATTGTTAAATTTTTTTTGGTCTAATTTTAATGAAATTTGGAATGGCTTGTCAAATATTTTTAACAAACCAAAATATAGTTTCATGAAAATCACTAGGAGTCCTGTTACACACAGACAGACATGGCAAAGACAATAGGTGCATGTGCAAACATGCTTAAAATGCTCTAATGTTCCCAGGAAGTGAAAAACAAAAATATTATCACTTGCAACACAATATTCAAAATTCATAATAATAACTATTATATAATCAAGTGTTATTTATAAACAAAAAAAAAAAAAAAAAAAAAAACTATTACTACTTTTAGTAATAGTTTTTCAAGAAATAATAGTTTTTTTAAAACTATTACTTCTTGTATAATACTCTACACATCTGTTTCTAAAATTAAGTTAAATTACATTAATTTATTGCTCTTTAGTATTAGGTGGCAAATGATACAAGAGAGCAAGCTTATACGGCATTTGTCTTACAGGATCTGTCTGACAATCATAGACCAGTTCAACAACTGTTAACTTATCTTTTTCATTATATCGACAGCCTGATTTCAAGCAATGGCTGGTATAAAATCTTTTTCTTAATGTGTATGCAGGGAGAAGTGGAATACATATGATCCTAAGGGCCTAAACAGAAATCTGCAAAGAGATAACACACATCACCCGTCCATCCCCTCCAATAGTCTATCTAATTCTTCCTTGAATTTATTCAGCCTAACCACTTCCACATCGGATGGATTGTTTGTTTGTTTGTTTGTTATTTGGTTTTTAGGAGCATTAGCAACTAAGGCCATATTGCTCCGGGATATGCGGTGGTCATTCCCTGACCTTTCCGCATCCTCCATATTTGGTGGTGACGGGCTCGAACCCCGGTCTAATCAAGAAGCGTGTGCTACGCACTGCTGCTCCTTCCCACCTGGCTACGGAGGCGCCTCATCGGATGGAAGCCTGTTCCAACAATTAATTACCCACTGGCTGAAGGAGAACTTCTACACATCTATCCTGCAACCATCAGTCCTCGATTTTAATTTATGCCCCCTCATGTGTGTAGTCTAAGCAAGCAGAAGAATTCCATCAGTATTGAGCTTACTCAATCCATTCAAAACCTTAAACACCTCAAATAGATCTTCAGTGCATAGCCTCAAGATTCTGCAATTTGAATAACTGAAGTGTTTCTTGGTAAAAGCACCTTTCTGTTCCCCTAATTAATCCATTGCCCTTCACTGTCACTGATTCTATCAGATCCACATCCTTCCTAAAATGAAGCTTTTAGTGATCCATAGCTAAATTTTTTGCCTTGCTACTTAAAAACAATATAATGCCAAATATTCAACATTTATATTGTTAAATAATTAAATAAAGCAATTCTCACTACACTGAAATCTATATAAAAAAATCTACAAGAAATAAATAAAAATATACTCACATCACTTGTAGTCTGTATAATGAAATGTTTATGACCTTGCCAACATACAGACAATACAATTTGTTTCTCATCATTACGATGTGTTTCCCGTACCAAATAATCCCCATCTTCTTTTAACAAACGAACAACTTCTTCCCTTGGTAAAACACCATGAAACCAATCTTCATCTTGAAGGCTACTATAACTAGGATTAAGGGTTATCTACGCATAAATAAAAATTCTATTAATAATTTTATAAATACAGCATCGTGCAGCATCAGAATCCAAAATAATTTTTAATATTTCACAGACAAAAAAATAAGCTTACAAATATCATAGGAAAACATTTCTTAACTGCACAAGCAGAATACATAACTAATTGACCTGTCTGACAACCATAGTTTCAAATGTGCTAAACCAGTTCAACAATTGTTAACTTATCTCTTTTTTATTATATCCACATCCTGATTTCAAGCAATGGCTGATATAAAATCTTAGGCTCTTCTTAATGTGTATGCAAGGGAAAGTGGAATACACATGATCTCAAGGGCCTAAACAGAAATCTGGAATTACAGAATATGATAAAAAAATTCAGAGACTGAACTAATATTTGTAAAATGATGAAGCTATTTGTAAATAGTTCATTGATACCATATGCACATTGATTCCAATGCTTCTGCAAGTTCTGGAATGCACTCATTACACCATTTTCAAAGTTTCTGAAAAGAATCAGCAAAAGTAACCAAAGAGTTGCTGTTCAATCCGGCAGTTATGTTTTTCTTGATGTCCTCAACATCCTGAAATCATTCTTTCTCTTGGGAAACGAGAGAGAGAGAGAGAGAGAAAGAGAGTGTGTGTGTGTGTGTGTCCGTGCGCACGTTATGGGTGTTTAATGGCACATAAGCTACACTAGCTATGTGCACCTGTCCATAGAGTTGTGTTAGGAAATAATTCAGAAATGAAGGCATTTCAATTTCATTTTAGAAAAACTATTCAGAATCAATGGTATATTCCAATTTTTTTCAGAAAACAGAAAAGTTCCTTAATATTTGTCTGCTTGCCAATAATATGCTCTAGTGATATTGGTTCTTGCAGTTTAGTCTGAGAAAGCAGGACTGATGTTCTGTCCTGGTGATATTGAGGACAGTCAATAAGAATATGCTTGACTGTTAGCTGTACTGAGCAGTGTGGACACTTCGGAGGATCAGATGAGTATGTCCTATTCTTGCCCATGCAAGTACCACTTCTTCCCTTCTAGTTGTTTGGATGCTTGAGTGCCAAAATTTTGGTTCCTGTTTCAATTGAAAAAGTTTGTTATTAGTCTGGGTGTGCCATAGCTCTTTCCATTGTTCGAGGCATGCTGCTTTTATGACATCATGGTCAGAGGTCAAATCTAATGTGCAGGGATTTTTTGCCGATATATCCGCCAGTTCATTCCCCTTTATCACTGAATGTGCTGGAATCCAACAAAAGTTCACTAATTGTTGACATTGTTCAATTTTCAAGAGCAAGTTCCTTATTTGGTTTAAAATAGGGTGATTCGTATAGGATGGATTTTGCATTGCTCTAATTGAGCTGAGAGAGTCTGTGTAAATTAAATATTTTGAAGATAGGTAAAGATTCTAATTTTATTCCATGTAGTTCTGCAGAAACGTTGCTATACTCAAGTGGAAGCTGCTGCTGCTCCAACGGCTGAATGAGATTTGGACCCATCGTATATATTGACAGGAAATCAACATAGCTCTGAATATGACTTGCATGGAGTTGTTTCAGGTTGAGAGTCGGTAGAAGATACTTACCCCCATCGAAGAAAATAAGTATCAAAGTTCAGTTAAGAAGGGCGAGTCCAAGGTGGATGAAAGTAATTCATTACCTGTTGACTATTGTGAAGAGGAACCTTCCAACTCTGTGTGATATTTCAAAAAGCCGTAGACCTGCTGGCCTTATTTTATTAGATTTATTTCTGTATAGATTAGGTAGTTGAGGATTAAAGTATGGGTGAATAGGATGCAAACAGCAACTTTTTATTTTGTCTGCATACTTCAGTAGTAACATTCTTCTGCGGAGGTGCAAAGGGGGCTCATGAGTTTCAATATATAGACTGTGAGTTGGAGATGTCCTGAAGGTTCCAAGTGCAATCCGTAATGCAGTGTTGTATAGGATCCAGCCTGTGTAGTACACTTTTTCGGGCAGAATCATAAACTGGAGCATCATAAACCAAACGGGATCTAATCTATGCTCTATATAATCGAAGCAATGAGGTAAGATCTGCTCCCCAAGACAGGGCAGATAAAGCTCTTAGTATGTTGAGCTTTTTGAGACAGGTATTATGCACAAATTTAATATGTTCAAGGAATTTTAACTTCTTGTCAAGGGTTAATCCCAAGAATCTGATGTTGTTGGTGGCAATCGGAATGGTAAAGTCTGACATGTGAAGTTCGGGATCTGTATGTATTTGCATTGATTGCAAAAATGTATAGCGACAGTTTTCTGTTGTGAAAGACAATAGCCATTGGGCACTGCCCACTTTTGTATTTTATTTAGTGATATCTGCAATTGACGTTCAATAGATATCATGTTCTGAGAATAGAAAGAAAGAGAGAGATCGTCAGCATAAAGGTAAGCCTCAACAGTATTTGGAAGTTATTTTATAATGGAATCAATTCTAAGGGCAAAAAGTGTTGCACTCAGTACAGACCCTTGCAGAACTCCTTCCTTCAAGGATATCATAAAAAGGGAGTTAAAATATCGTACTTGATAAGAACAACTCCATAAAAAGTTCTTAATAAATATAGGCAGGTTGCCTCGTAGACCAAGGGCATGCAGGTGTCTAAGAATGCCGTGATGCCAGGTAGTATTAAATGCCTTCTCTATGTCGAAGGCAACCATAACAAGGTGTTCATTTCTCACAAAAGCATTGTGGACTCGGCCTAGATCATAAGATGTAAGGCAGATCTGTTTTGGCTAAAGCCATGTTGACTATTACTCATTAGATTTTGGTCTTCAATTATCCAAACCAGTCATCTGTGGATCATTTTCTCAAGGATTTTACCGAGGCAACTGGAAAGGGAAATTGGCTGGTAACTAAAAGGACTGGAGGGATCTTTACCAGGTTTCAAACCTGGTAAAGATCCTGGTAAAGAAATTGGCCGGTAACTAAAAGGCCAAAACTGTGGCATAGTGTCAAGACACAGGATAAATGTTTTCCAGAAATATTCGATTATAAAATAACAGTAGTAGCTGCAAATGTTTGTCATCAAGGTGTTGTAACATGATGTAATATATTCCATCGAGCCCTGCTGCACTGTTCTGTTTTTCTAATGGCTTGCAGAAGTTCCAAATACTGAAGAGGCTGGTTATATGGTAAGATTAAAGAGGTGCAAAAGTTGATGGGGCGTGATTCAGTGATGTTCTTAATTTTCTGGAATTCAGGCGAATAGCTTGATGCCGATGAGACTTGGGCAAAGGTTTTTCCCAAGGCATTTGCTACATCTAGAAGAGAAGAGAGTTCTTGCCCATTCCATGAAAGAATTGTGGTAGGGATGGTTGGAAACTTGCCAGAAAGCTGCCTAATTTTCTTCCATATTAATCTGGAATCAGTGTTTCTGTTTACTGTAGACATAAACCAAGTCCAGGAATCTTTCTTGGCGTGTCTTTGTATGAAACGAGCTTTTGCCCTTCATTTCTTATAGTTAATGAGATTAGCTGTGGTTGGGGATCGTCTAAATAAATTCCACACTTTATTTTTTTCCCTCTTTGTTTTCATGCATTCATCATTCCACCAGTAGTTAAAATGCTGCCGGGGGATTCGTCAATGGAATTGAGTTTTTAGCAGCTGATAGCAATTGGGATGTGATATATTCTGTCACTTCATCTAGGGGTTGTAATCGTATAATTTCCTCATTCAGTGTAATTGCTGACTGAAATTTTACCCAGTTGGCTCGAGAGAATTTACATTTTCTGTAAGGTTTTGGTAAAGGTGGTTGTGTAGTGAGCAGATTATATATAACTGGAAAATAGTCACTGCCCATGGGATCATCCACAACAGACCATTCCACGACTGGAAACAGTATCAGGGAGCAAATCGAGAGATCAATTGCAGAAGTTTGTCCAGTTGGCAATTTTATGTAAGTAGATCCACCAGTATTAAGGATGGTAAGGTATGCTTATCCAGAAGGATTTCAATTAGTCGGCCATATCTATCTAATTTAGAAGATTTTCAAGGATTTGGTGGAAGATAGATTGAAACAAGCATTATTGCAATCTGTATAATGAAACTTACAGCAACAGCTTCAATTTCTGTTTGAAGAACAATTTGGCTGGCTGGGATCTGTGAGTTGATCAAGCTGGCTACACCACCATGGGCAGTATTCGACGTAACACGATCTTTTCGAAATATAGAGTAGTTCTTTATGGAGGTGGAAATTTGAGAATTTAAATAGGTTTCCTGTAAGCAGAAACCAACTAGAGAGTAAGGTAATGAATAAGGTAATGAATATCGTCGATATTGCTACAAAGTCCTCTGCAGTTCCACTGTAAAATGTAAGGCATTACTTGAGATGATTACAAGAAGCTGTATCTGATTGCTTTTTCAGTATGACAGCTTTATAGTGGTCAGTCTTCTGTTTGTCTTTTTTTTGGAAATGTAGGCCATCCAATGTCCATATCTTCTTCAACATGTATTTCTAGAATTGGATCGTCCTGGTTGTAAGAATAATCAGCATCCATGGATGATTCTTGGATATTCTTTCTCGAATTGAAACTTTGACTATGTGATATACTAGCAATCACTGGAGGTGTCGCTGGTATTGCAAGAGGAGTGGTACTTGCCTGGTCGGAGTGCTTAGGGATACTGGACTGTTGCAGAGAGAGGACAGCTCAAGCCCAGTCAGAGATTGATATGTTTGAGGGGACGGTAACATCAGTTTGGGTGGAACTGTTTGTTGTTTTTGTGCAACATTTGCATAGGTATGTTTGGGCATAGTAGGAGCAATTATTTTCCTTGCTTCTTGAAAGCTTACCTTGTTCTCAACTTTATATTTAACAATTTGTTTCTCAGTTTTCCATCTCTCACAAGTTTTAGAATATGCAGGATGGTTACCTTTATAGTTGGGACAAGTCTTTTCTGTCAGCAAACATTCAGACTGAGTATGATCGGAAGATCCACAATTGAAACAAACTGGGTTTCCTCTACATGTTGTCTGAGAGTGACCATACTTTTGGCACCTGTAGCATCTCAAGGGATTGGAAATATACAGGCAAACACGGAAAAATAAATAGCCAGCTTTTACTGTTGATGGTAGGTTTGGGGAATTAAATGTAAGAATAATATTCCTGGTAGGTGTAAGGTTATTGTCTTTTTTAATCATGATTCTTTTTGATGCAATAACATTTTGATCGTGAAGTTCTTGAGTCATTTCATCCTCTGTCACGATCAACAGATCCCAGCTAGAAATCACACCTTTGGATGTATTTAAGGTAGCATGGGGAGATACTTTAATTGATATCCCAGCAAAATTTGAAAGTTGTAAGAGTTTCTATGAATGTCTATTCTTTGTTGTTTCTAAAAGTAGGTCTCCAGATTGAAGCCTCTTCACAGTCTTTGGAGATCCCAATACTCTTCAGGTGTTTCTGGATGAGGAAAGGAGATAATTTGCTGAGGTTGTTCTGAAAGTGAATGTAATATTAGAAAGGAAGGAAACTCTTTTATTGTTAAATTTGTTTTCAACCTCTTGGGTTGTGAACTGTCATAATCGGTTTCAGTCTGCGACTGAGAGCTTGTTGGCTCTAAAGGTGGATAAACATTTTGCTCCATCTTTGCTCCTTTTGGCCCTTGGCAGATGAGCTTTTCTGCCAAGGTTTCTGGGCCCCACCACAGGGAGGCAGGAGCAGTGCCTGGTGTGGCCAAGCGAAAAGTAGTAGGAGGTTAATAATAAAACTATGAGAAAAAAGAAAGGTGGCTTTCCTTTCTTGCTCTGTACAGGTACTTTTGTAGCAAGAACGGTTATAAAATAAATGGATTGCTTAACGAGAGGAACGTAAAAGAACTATATATCACTTTTTGGAAATCGCACTGAAAGGCACAAAGAAATTGCTCAGCCACAAACGCTTGGCACCCGGGGTCTGAGAAACAGGAAGAAGTTTACTTGTGCTAGATCAGAAGGGTATGGTGGACGATTGATCTGTACAATGCCATGCTTCATCAGAAATCTTCGCAACAAGTGTAGAATGGTCGGGGGCATTGTCATGCAACAAGAACCAGCTGCCTTTCAAGGACCTCTTGGGCCATATTGTGCCTGTTCATGAATTACTTATCACTAATACTAAGGCACATAATAAACTTCTCTTCTTCTGAAACAACCAAAAATAAATTAGCTTTTTAAATGTAAAATTTCTCAAGATTGTTTTTAAGGTGCACAATGACTTTTGTACAGCTTTAATCTGCATTCAATCAAAATGCATCCCTAAATAAAAACAATGGTGACTTCAAAGATTGTTTCTTTAGTAATAAGAAATAAAAAAATAGTTATTTTTTGAAGAAAGTTACAAAACAATTTTTCCTCTTATGAACATGTATATACTGTTATTCTAAACTTACATTGCTCGCTGCAGAAAGAGTAGGAGCATAACTATATTTTCTATAAGAATTTTTAACTGTATCGGAACTGCTTTCTGTTGTGGCCTATAATGAAAGATATATAATAATTAATGAATTATTGGGGCACAAAAATCATTGCAATTAGTACAGATATGTAGCAATAGTAATAATTGTAATAATTGTTAATTATTATAATCACTACATAAAAATTACCAATGGATGATAGCAAAATAAAGTATGGTGAGTTATTCTTAGCAGAACTTGTAGCAACTGGACAAATTTTTATTATGGTAAGAAGTAACTAACAAAATTTTAGGGTGGAAAGCCTAAAACTATGAAAAACTGAAATTATGACATTATTTAGGAAAAGAAAGCAAGCTTATACAAGAACACACCACTCAAAAAAAAAAAAAAAAAACTTCCCATATTACTTGTCCTTTCCCTCTGACAGTCTGTCTAGTTCTTCCTTGAATTTACTCTCAAACTACCCACTTCCACAAGACCAAAAATGTAAGTCTGTTCCAACAATCAACTACCTTCTAGCCGAAGGCAAATTTCTGCACATCTAACCTACAATCATCCTTCCTCAATTTGAATTTATGTCCCCCCCCCTCACATGTAGTTTGCATAAGACGAAGGATGCCATCAGCAATGAGCTTACTAAATCCATTCAAAGTCCTAAAAGCCTCAATCAGATCTCCTTGCAGGTACCTAGTCTCCAGACACTGCAATTTGAGAACTGAAGTCTTTCCTGGTAAGGGCATCCCTGTTCCCCTCACTAATCTCATTATTACATTTTTATAACATCAATTATTATGAAATCTTTCACAACTAGATACCATCCTCTTTCGAATAAGAAACACTTCCCAATTAAAAAAATCTGCTGCTACTTATTCAGCACCATTTTGAAGCTATCTGGCATCCCATCAATGGGCAGGTAGGTACCATTAAGGTATGAGAGCTGATGATCCAACTGTGAGTTATTTACACAATATGAGAGATTCCAAAAAGTGTACTTCATGTACTTCTTAGTACTAATAAAAGTCATAGAAAAAATAGGAGCATAACTATGTTTTCTATAAAAAGTGTATAAGAACTTCCTTCTGTTGTGGCCTATAAAGAAAGAAGACAGGTAAGAATTAAGTTTACAAAATAATTAAATTAACAAAGTAGTGGCCTATAAAGAAAGAAGACAAGTAAGAATTAAGTTTACAAAATAATTAAATTAACAAAGTATTACAATAATTAAGGAGATACCAAAAATTGATCAACTACTGAACTTAAGAATTTAAACTTACAAGATACCAAAAAGAATGTAACTTATCAGAATCAGAGTTACAAAAAGTATGAATTAAATTTACAAACTAATACAAAAAACACCATTCTTCTTTTCCTTGGTGATTCTCTCTCTCTCTCTCTCTCTCTCTCTCTCTCTCTCTCTCTCTCTCTCTCTCTCTCAGGGTAATTCAGAAAAATTTTTTTTTGGCTAGTGCAGCATAAGCCTCAGGCTTCCTTGCACCATATGGCTAATAATAATAATAATTACCAAATAATTCTTCATAACATAATCCACAGGTGATGGAGCAATGTAAAGGAATTCAACCATTAATGTCTTTTTTTTTTTTTTTTTTTTCCTTTGGGCAATCATTGGAATTTATATATTTAAGTTCAAGAATGAAATGTTCTTCTATTACTATACTCCTGGAAGCAGTCCTGGATGTTATTGTGGAACTCAGTTTGGGGCATCCATTGTGAGTGATAGTGCTTAGAATTGCAGAATCTGTGGCCCTTCAGGTGGCAGCACCACCACTTTAATTCACCTGTGGAAGTATTACTTCACTATGGTAGCAAAATGATATGACATTGGGTTATGAAACAGAATCCAGCCTTTAACCCACAATTCTAGCAATCTGATGATAACAGCAGTAGTTTTTAATGAATACTAATGCAACACAAGATTAAAAATACAGTATTTTGTTAATACTCTTATGTTCAGGAATGAATTCATACTACACAATTACTTTTGCATTGTGGAAGGCTTCCAGCAACATTTCAACCTTTTATCTGTTTTGCCAAACTTCTTTTGATAATGTATGTATTTGTTTTTCCAAATCCATAACTGCCATGTTGTAGGGGTGTCATACAAGTACCACCTTTTATTTCTAGCACTGATTCTGTTCAGGCAGATGGGACTGCAGCTTCTACTTCAATGAGGTCTATGCTAATGGTCACTGTTGCTTCCTTATTAGGGGTCAAGTTGCATGATGCTATGCATTCACATACCACAATACATGTTTAGATCTCATAAAGATGGTGTGACAAAAAAAGGAGATGTTTGTGGCTTTTGCTGTTTTCCTAATACCCTGCTGATTATCATGCATGCACAAAAGTTCAGGCAGTACATCATGTCTAACGTATGGCAATAGCGGTGAGTTGTACATACACTTACCATCATTATTCACAAAATCATACCCACTGAAATCTTTCCAAGACATTATGTAGTATGTGATAAAATAAAGTACCGTTGAATAGAGTGGTATAAACTGGTTCTCTATACAAAGATAAAAATACCAGATATTTTGCAATCATCAGTTAAAATCTAGCTGAGTGTGCATGGTTCAGCCAGATGTTTAAAACTGATAAGATACAAGGCAATCACTTACAAAATGTGGACAGTAAATTTATATATATTTAATAGTTAAAATACTTTTACAATAGTTATATAAAGGAGGTTCAATAGTACTAATAAAAAGGAATATATCAGATGAGTATGCTCAATAAGTTTAGCAAGAATAATTTTTTCCTTTTGTATCTTGTGAAGACTTGGTGTTTCCCAATCTGTGGTCTGTGGGATGATAACAAAAGTTTTTTTTTTTTTTTTGCAGTAAGCAACAACCTAACATATACTATATATGTTAACTATGAGTATATATCACTGCATTTAAAAAATATTTATTAAACATTTGCATGTATAGTTTTTTATGGTCCATGGACTCTGCCTCAAATATAAAAGCAGTCTGCATTTTAAAAAAGGTTTGGACTAGAGGATCATGACATAATCAGCAGCTTAATTCGGTGCAGTTTATATGCCATTCATATGCCATAATGTGTGCCAATATTCAAGGCATATACAATGAATAATAGGTCTGTAGTTTGTATATGGGACTAATAAACCCTATCCACCCAGAAACTGAGTCAATTTAGATACCTCCTTTCCTTCAATTCCAATATAATAGGGAAAACAAAAGAACCAAACATCCAACCCTGAATGCAAAAGAGAGTAGAGAATTTTGCAGACCCAGTACAGAATTGGATGAGTACTACATCATCTACCTATCACAACCTAGTACTCAAGGAGTTACTGCATAACATGCACTTAGAATACTGCAGCATAGTTTGAATATTACTCAAAGCAAGTTGTACTGAATGGATCTCTGCAGTATAAATACTACATTTCAGAGGAATTCAATGTGATATGATGTTTTATGGGAGAACTGCTGCTGACCCTAGAGGATTCAGATTTTGAACCATTGGTGTAAATAGGTAGGAAGTCAGAAAACTGAGTCCAATGGACAACATGGAGTTTCTGATAGACTATTGACAGCATATTTCTCTTTCCCCAACTTAAAGACTGGAAAATTAAAACTCTACAGAGGCAAGGGCTGTAGAGGGGGCAACAAGGTTTGATGTCTATCTAAAATTATGAAGATCTCAAACACAAATGCCAAAAGGTTGGTTAATCCTAAGGATGAGCATCATAAAGATAATTCCAGCATGGTTCAAAGATCTTCATCAATCTTTTTTAAGGTTCATATGAAGAAGCTAAACCAAATTTACAACTCAAACTAACTGACTTCCATTTGTTTCTGTCCATAATGGACAAAAGTTAAAATTCACAGAGGGCAATTTATTGAATTTTTACAAACACCTTCCTCAGGACAAATATCCCAATCTATGTTATAATGCAACTGTACATGCAAGCTTATTTGGCAGCACAGAAAATCTCTCTAATGAAAATGAACAAATCAGTTCATTGCAACTGTTTCACAAATGACAATCTCAGCTCAATCATACAATTACAGTAAACCCCCGCTATTCCCGGTATCTGTATTCGCGGTTGCTGATTTAATATAAAATGAAACCTAAAAAATTGTGAATTTTAAAGCGCCGTGAACATTTTCCGCCATAAAAAAACATGGGCGTGGCTAAAATTATCTTTCCCAGTCAAAACAGCACTCAGTGGGTGTGGGGAGACAAAATTGTGAGCGTGGATGTTTCTCACTAATCCTTGTTCAGTATGTGTTATGCGCTTGCCATGGAAGGATTCGTCGTTTATTTTTAATTTATATGCTTATAAATTGAATAAATTTATCAATTTATAAATTGATATGCTTACAAAAGTGATAAATCTATCGTTTTGCAGTGTAAAACAGAATTTTTCGAGTGTGTTAATGGAAGAAAGTGACTTGATTGTGGACAAGTTCTTTCTAACCCGTACAAAAATATGGCTATGAATAACAAGGGAAATGTGAAAAGATCAAAGGTGATGACATTAGCAAATAAAATTTAGTTATTAGACAAAATTTATAATGGTGAAAGTGTCTCCTCAGTGGCAAAACATTATAAAATCAATGAGTCAACGGTACGATCAATCAAGAAATCGGAAGAAAAAATCCGCCATAGTGTCTGTGAAAATGCGCTAATTGTTTCAAAAATTTGCTCTGTACCTCGTGATGTTAAATTAGAAAAAATGGAAAAGGCTTTAGATCTGTGGATAGAAGACCGAACTCAAAATAAAATTCCGTTAAGTTCACTCATCATTCATGAAAAGGCAAAACTCCTTTATCAACACCTTAGCGAAACTGGTGATAGCACTGGCGGGATAAGTTTTTTATCTAGCAAAAACGCTGGTTTGAAAGATTTGTTTGAAATTTCTAATAAATATTACATTTAATATTAAATTGTTTCTTATTTTCATTTTGATGCCATATGCTTGCATTTCACTATGTACTGCCTATTTACATAGTCATATTATGAAGGTACATATAATACATACATAGACAAAATTTTAGACTAGTTTTTCTTATATATTTCATACTTTGGAACGGAACTCCTTTATTACTATGGGGGCCATAACTCAGTATTCACGTTTTCGGTATTCGCGGCATTTCTCAGGAACATAACCCCAGTGAATAGCAGGGGTTTACTGTATTGAAGCAGATTTAAAATGTTTAGCCTCTTCTACGAAAACTCAAAAATCTCAATAATAAATTTTACTTTAAGTTTTTATTAATTCATAAAAAAAAAACTTTGTATACTTTACTAACCTAAATACAATTATAAAGTTTCAAATAAAATTTCTATTTTTCATTATGTCAGGAAATATCCATTTCCCTCATCCTGCAGCCCATGGATATAGAATACATTTTTTAAATGGCCTTTCAAAGGAAAAAGGCTGCACATCACTGCTCTGGACACTTCTATATAAAAAATGGGGACATCTTCCTCTTAGTTTCTTGGGGCTGGAATGCACAATCTAGAAACTTGGTACAGGCCCTTATGCTGCTTGTTCTGAGTCTCTTTGCAGCAGTGATGGTCTCACAGGCTTTCTGATAGAGCCTTTTATGTTGGGGTCACAAAAATTTAGATCATCAGGATTCATGAGAATTTTTATTTGTTTCAGTGCCCTGGCTGCCCACCCACCATGGAGCCTAAGGTTGCCCACTATCCAGCAAGCAATAATTTGTGCTCTGAAGTGAGACAGCAGGAATACCCAAGCATCATACCTCTCCCAGCCTGAATCCTGTCCCTGAAGGCCAAGGGAATGGAATCAGCATGGTTCACCCAGGACCTTCCATCTTGTCAAAGTAGTTCAAATCAAAAGGGACTATGAAGCCCAAATATCCTATTATTATTATTATAATAATCTTAAATTATAGGTGAAAACCTCATTTCTTTTGAGTAGGATTGTTAATCTCTCAACACTCAATCGCGAATGATTATAATATGAACTTACCCTCCCGTGTATTGTCATAAATGATCAAGTTAAAATAACTATTAATTAAAATAAGCATGCCTTCAACTCTCATATCACATCAAGGGAATCAGAAAGAATCATGAAAAAACCAACCAACCAACACCACAAGCCATCATGAGAATTGAAAAACAATTGTCGCGAAATTCTAAAAATGACGACACAAATAAATTAATTCACACATAAGTTAAACTTTAAAATTGTTATTTAACTTCTTTTAAGAGACCACCTTATTCGGTTGTTACCGTGTTCACAAGAAGTACAAAAGTGATTCGCAAATGATATCCTCCCTGTTTTATATCAAATTAACGACACCTGAAACAAGATTATTTATATAAACCAATGTATGAATTGCTATTCATGCATGCACATAAATGTCCACGAATCCGAAATAATATAAGGTCTTCATATATTAATAGAATTAACATTTAATCTAATTTCTAATGTTTCAGCAATTAATCATTTAAAATATTCACGCTGTTTATTAAGAACCTTGGATTCATTAAAAAAAAACACATGTCCATCAGTGACTGCATGAAATGCAAGCTCAGATGCACCCATCCTACCTGCTCTAACTGATGCCAAATGCTGCTGTATTCTTACCGAAAGTAAATTTTGGGTCGAGCCAATATAAGTAGAATTGCACCCACCACAAGAAATATTGTAAACAATATTGTGAGCTTCCATGGTAGGAACTAAATATGCCCTATATTTCAAGATAGCAATGGAACTTACTCATGGGTTGTGGAACAATCTTAAATTCAGTGTTCTTATTAATAAATTGTCTATACCAATGTTGTATATAGGGAACTTTAATAAAATGTTTGTGATCCGTCCTGTCATTTGTCGTACCCATCTCCAATTTATATTTTGTCTGTTGACTAATCTGCATAATGGTAACTAATGAATAACCCCTATTTAAAAATCTTTTTGTCAGTTCCGTGAGCTCAACCAATAAGGATTCTTGAGTAGAGCTGTATCTATATGCATTATGAAACTGGTTAAAAATAATTCTCCTTTTATCAAGGGTGGTAGCTCGAACAGTGCAAAAATTTTCCAGTGTTTGTTGACTTCCTATAAATTTTAAAAAATATAAAATTTTCATTAACTCTGGTTAAAGTAAAATTTAGAAAATTTATAGATTTGTGATGCAGGATTTCCATTTCTAGAGTGAACTTAAGTCGAGTATGAATGTTATTAAATGTATCTAGGACCTTCTGTACTATATATTTATTAGTAATTATTAAGATATCATCAAGATATATACCATAGAATGTTATATTAGAGAGATGTGGTGTTAAGTATAACTGCTCGATCTTATTTAGATAAATTTCAGCCACCAATCCACTCAAGCTAAGTCCCATTGGTAACCCGAATATCTGCTTGTAAATTTTATCTTGAAAATTAATATAACTGGTTTGTACAAGAAATTTAATCAAATTAAATATTTCATTTCTGGGTAAATTTGACATGTTTAAACAGATTGTCTGATCATTGCTAAGGTCCCATATTACGTCAAGGGCATATTCTACATGTACGTTGGTGTATAAGGGAACAACATCTAAAGAGAAGAATTCGTCATCTCCATTTAGCATTTTTTCTTTTAATTGGTTGAATAACATCTCTGAATTCTTTAAACTAAACTTTAATGTTAAATGCAAAGGTTTAATAATGTTGTAAAGATATGCCGCGAGCGATACAAAAGAAACAATAGGGTATCCTATTTTATGAAGTTTGACTTGTCAGAAAAAGAGTTGGTACCGCATTAGTCCTAGCCTTAAGGGATTTTAAAGTGGCCATCGAAATATAGTATTTTTTTCTGTACTCAGTAAACTTGCTATTAAATTGTTTAATTTAATAGCTTGTTTAATAAATTGCTTAATTTAATAGCTTGTTTAATAAATTGTTTAATTTAATAGCTTGTTTAATAAATTGTTTAATTTAATAGCTTGTTTAATAAATTGTTTCATTTGCAACAATTGTTTTTCAATTCTCATGATGACTTGTGGTGTTGGCTGGTTTTTGGAGGTTGGTGGCCACCATCTTTCCATGATTCTTTCTGATTCCCTTGACATGATATGAGAGTTGAAGGCATGCTTATTTTAATTAATAGTTATTTTAACTTGATACTCAAAGGTATGAGGTTTTCGCCTATAATTTAAGATTATGTCAAAGTAGTGTATTGAAGCTGAGCCCTTCAACCATCAGGATCTATCCTTTCCAAGTTTTCACAGTTTGCAGCAGAGAGCATAAACAATTTCTTATGATGTCAAACTGTAACCAAGGCTGTGTGTGCAATGGATCCCACTGATGCTAATCTGGAGGACAGCAATATCACTGGGAGGTCCTCTCACCATGTACAGGTGCCTATGTTGAGGATACTACAACTCTGTCAGAATTGGGATAATTATCGTTTACTTTTTTTAAACTTGCCTCATATACAGTGCTGTATTGTTCGGCCAACCTAAAGCTCTTTGGAAACCAAATACTTAAGTGACAAACACACATATGACTTGAATTGCAAGACCTCTGTCCAAATCATTACTTTGGGAAAGCCATCGAATCAGATACCAGAGCAAGTTATAAGGTCTTGCTCTTTAACTAGAACAAATACTTCATGCTTCTTTGGAGTATTTTTCATTTTACTCTAATAATATAAAAACAGTGTGTGGATACAAAAGTAAGTCAAGATAAGTATTTTTGATTTAACAGTTAACATAAAAGAAAAATGGTTTTGGCCTAGTCAACATAAATTGTAAGTTACTGTTAAAATTAGCAATGGTTACCTACATGGCTACTTTTCTTGTAGAATACATGAAAAGGATGTCTTAACTTCTCCATTATCAATCTTGCAGATCTCCTTCCAATAGCATTTAAACTAGATGCATCTTCCTCTTCTTTCTGGAAATTGTGAACATACTTTACACACATACAAATAACTTAAACTTTTGTTTTTTAGAATTAATAAGAATGAACAATATAAGATACAGGTGATTCTAAATTATTGTCGGAGTTTCCATGGCCTATAATTTTCAAATCAGAAACAACAAACAAAAAGAGCCAACCGAAAGACAACATATCTTCCAGTTGTCTCTCCTCTGGCAATGCTGTACTTGCTGCATTGATGTCTGGGAGATATTGACGGCATTACTTCAAAGTGACGACTGTTCAAGAGAAGGCAATGTGCATACTTTGGTTTTTCAAAACAAAGTCCGTTATCACAATGCAACGTCATTATAGAATTCAGTATGGAAAAGATTCACCTTCAGATAATGCTATCTGACGTTGGTTAAAGTAATTTCAAGAGACTGGTAGTATTCTACACCAAAAAGGAGCGGGAAGACCGAGCACTTCACAGGAAGATGTTGATTGAATCCACAAAACATTTTCTCAAAGCCCACAAAAATCAACTAGACAAGCTTCTTTGCAGTTAGGTATACCACAAACGACTGTTTGGAGGGTTGTTTATAACTGCCTTCACTTCCATGCCTACAAACTGCAGATTGTGCAGGCTTTAAAGTCGAACGATAAACCCCGCTGTTTCCAATTTGCCCAAGACATTTTGTCAAATGTCGAAGCTGATGAAAATTACCTTCGGAGATGGAGATTTAGTGATGAAGCAACGTTTTATGTATCAGACAGGGTAAATCATCATAACTGCAGAATATGGGGATCAGAAAACCCTCACGCCATTCGAGAATTCAGAATTTGAAAGAGATAGTCCAAAGGTCAATGTCTGGTGTGCTTTGTTATGTTCGGAAGTTTTGGGGCCCTTTTTCTTTGCGGAAAAAACAGTGGCAGCGGTGACCTATCTGGACATGCTACAGCTGTACTTGTTACCCCAGTTGGAAAATCATCAGCCAAATGTGGTGTTCTAGCAAGATGGTGCACCGCCACATTGGGCTCTTATTGTCCGAAAATTTCTTGACATGCATTTTCCTGTGCACTGGGTTGGGTGTGGTGGACCAATTCCGTGGCCTCTGCACTCACCCGATCTTACGCCGCTTGATTTCTTCCTGTGGGGATACATGAAGGGCATTTGTGAACAAGTCCCTTGTGATCTCCCTCGATGAACTGAAGCTCAGAATTGTTGCTGCGATCGAAACAGTTACACCTCAAATGCTGGAGAACACTTAGAGGGAGGCACCTCCGTAGCCAGGTGGGCAGGAGCAGCAGTGGGTAGCACACGCTTCTTGATTAGACCGGAGTTTGAGCCCATGACCACGAAATACGGAGGATGCGGAAAAGTCAGGGAATGACCACCGCATATCCCTGGAGCAATATGGCCTTAGTTGCGAATGCTCCTAAAAACCAAAAACAAACAAGCTTGGAGGGAAATTGAATATTGCTTGGACATCTTACGTGCCATGAAAGGCGTGCATGTTGAAGTTGTCTAGCATTCTACAGTACTGATTCTATAGGTAATAAAACTTTTTGAGTTACACTTTCATATTCCGTAAGCAGTTTTATTTTGTTGTTTCTGATTATAAAATCATAGGTCATGGAAACCCCGACAATAATTTAGAATCACCCTGTATTATGGGTTGGGCAAATATTACTGCAAGTTTAATGTTTAACTGTGGTTGGGAGAGGGGAGAAACTGATTAGAGTACTCTCTGTGCAAGGACACTGCCTGCTGTTATTTTGAAAAAATGGATTCCTACCTACAGGGTGGGTATTTGTCAGAAATGCATTTTAGATGAGCATCACTTTGAAATTAATTTGGAACACTGGCACACCTATCTGTTTTTGTTATAACTTTCATAGTGTTGCCTTGGTGGGAAGATTAAATGAAATTGTCTCACATGCCACTGACTGCTGACCAACCACAATACAAAATAGTAATACCGAAAATGACTTTTTTGAGTAGCCCTATTTTGCTTGGAAGAGGTCATTCCTATATACTAAAGCAAACAAAATAGAAACTTTTATGGTAATTCGAATTAACAGAACCTCAATCATAATAGCTTTTACAATGAAACACTACAGTTAGTATCTAATAGAATAAAAATATTAAAAATTACAGTGGGTTCCCTCTTAACCAGTCTCGCTTTAACCGGCCATATTTTCATCGAAATTTTTCAGCGAATCAGATTTCTGGTGTTATGGGCCCAGCAGGAAAACAAAATTAAAAGATTCTGGTAATGAGTACAGTGCGCTGTAATGATCCTCTTAACTTTTTTCACTTCAGTTAGTCTTTGCTATCAGTGCCGTTTGGATCGCAGTCACTCTTGTGTGTACATATTTTCATCACTAATTTTTGTTTTTTAAATTACGTTAACTAGAAATAATAGGCTTGAACAAGCGTAAACAGAATGTGTTAACTATTGAAACAAAACGAAAAGCGTTGGAAAGTATTGATAATGGAGAACCTGTAAAACGGATATGTAACGAACTGGGTGTCAGAAAACTTACAGTGAATGATTGGCGGAGAAACTGGAAATCCCTTCAAGACTTCAGTACACAAATAGAATCAGAAAAAGTGCTCTCAGATAGGTGCACTATGAAGAAGCCAAAAAATGAAGTTATTGACGATGCATTATGGATATGGTTCATGCAAGAATGACAAAGAGGAACACCTCTTAGTGGACCGATTTTGAAGGAAAAGGCAGTACGCTTGCACAAGAAAGTCAACAGCGGAGAAGAATTCTTAGCCAGCAAGGGATGGCTTCCACGATGGAAAAAGCACCACGGAATTCATTATCTAGGTGTTTCCAGCAAGAAATTGTCAGCAGATCAAAATGCTGCAAGTGAATTTTGTCAAAAATTTTTAGATATTATACAGAAGGAA
This sequence comes from Mastigoproctus giganteus, assembly GCF_048544385.1. Lineage (NCBI taxonomy): Eukaryota > Metazoa > Arthropoda > Arachnida > Uropygi > Thelyphonidae > Mastigoproctus > Mastigoproctus giganteus. The sequence goes on along the minus strand of NC_143576.1, from coordinate 88,899,218 downwards.
AATCTTACTCCTAAACAAGTCTACAATTTGGACGAAACAGGCATAAATTTTAAGCTTCTTCCGACAAAAACTCTAGCAGCACCACAAGAAACATTCGCTACTGGTTTCAAAATGAATAAACAGGGAATCACTGTGGTCATTTGTACAAATGCTGCTGGGAGTCACAAAGTGCCCCTTTTTGTTGTAGGAAAGTCAGCCAAACCAAGAGCATTTAAAAATGTAAATTTCAATGCTCTACCAGTTTACTACAAAGCCCAGAGGTCAGCTTGGATGGGTTCTTTTCTATCTGAAGAATGGTTTTCAACTGAATTTGTTCTAAAAGTTAAGGCACATTTAACACAAGGCTATTCTTGTCATTGACAACACTCCCCATCGACCTATCTTCTGATGACATCAAGGTGGTGTTTTTGTCACCTGGCGTTACACCTTTGGTACAACCTATGGATCAAGGTGTGATAGTCTGAAGAGGCATTACAGAAGAAAACGTTCAGAAATTCTTGAGAAGACCGCCAATGAAGAAACGGAACTCACAGAGGCCCTTAAGAAAATTAACATCAAGGATGTGATTTACATGTTCTCATCTGCTTTTGAAGAAATGCTGTCATCAACATTTGTAAGGTCATGGAGTAAACTATGGCCCGATGTTGAAAAATTAACTACAAACTGCAATCTGGACAAAGAACAGTGTGCTGAGGATCTGACAGACCACGACAACATTGCTCTGCTTAACGATTTGAAACAATTATCAGAATTCAAAGATCTGGAAGAAAGAGACATCGAAAAATGGCTTTTGGAGATAACATTCTAGAAATGAAATGTTAACAGATGAAATTATCGAAGCAGTTAGTCAGGGAGAAATGGTGGAAGATGAAGAACCAGAGAACCCAGAAACTATGAGTGGAGATAAATACGACAAAAGATTAAGTCATTTGGAAGAAAAGATATGGAACAACAAGATAATTCATCCCATTGATATAATTCTTATGAAAAAGTGGCACGATTTTGCTTCAAAAAACAAATAAAGATACTGATCTTTTTATCTAAGTAAATGTTTATTTACTATGTTTATTTATATACAATATGTTGTATATAAATAAACATTTATATACAACATATTGTATATATTTTTTTATTTAATTTACAACCTATAAATGGTATTTTGCATGTGTTTTCAGATTAACCGGACATTTGTTTATCCGTCCCGAGGTCTGGTCCCATTGGGGCCAATTAATAGGGAGTCTACTGTAATTTTACTCTGAATAATAAATAAGTCAAAACGACAATAGTTTTGAATCAAAAATTAATATAAAAAATGTATATTAGAAATTAATATAAAAATTTATTTTAAATTCTGATATACATTTATTCTGTAGTATTATTTATGAAATATTTATTATATTTATTTCTGTAAAGAACTTTTATAAAGGCCACAAACTGTGAAGTGTTTTGATTCCACTTTGTGTTGATGGATTTTTATTTTAAAGGATGGAATAATGCTCTATTCTGGAATAGCAGAAGACTAGCTATCACACATTCATTCATCCATAATATACTATTCCCTGTATGGCCTGACTTCATATAACTACTGTTACATTTTTATGAATTAATTAGAAATGTAAATAATATTAATGATTTCTTGGCCAAAAGCCTGGAGTAGAATATATGTGAATATGGATTAAACATAAAACGAGACCATTATGCTCGTTGGATTAATTTTGTCAAGACCTTTCTGAGTCAAGTGTGTTCAAGCACCAAGACACAGAGCAGAAGCGATTGCTGTCAAGGCAGCTAGAAATAGAGCAGAACTTGCTTTTCTCACAGTGTAAAACAAATAACATCATCCCAGGGCCATCCAACTTAAAGACAAAGTAAAAGATCCTCACTCCAAGCAGACGTTTGAACTTTTGATGTAGCAGAACAGATCCTCCTCAACAGAATCTGCAGAACTAACACAGTAAGGACCTATGAAACTATCACAACACTTGGATATAAACAAACAGTCACATCCAGTGTAACACCATTATAGCATGAACTGTAATTGGCATTCTTGCATTCCCCATGTTACAGAGACTATTACAGTAGGACCTCGATTTAAGGGACTAATTGGGGGAAGGGGTGTCTGCTATTGTAGAAAGTCCGTTAAATCGAATGTATTCTAAAAACATATATTAATAATGAATTTACAATGTACAGGATGTATTATAATGTATAAGTATGAATAAAATATTATTATAATGTACATTGAGTAATTTATACATGCCACTAAAACATCTGTTAAAAATATAAAATAAATTTACAACAGGAACCAAACTTTATTTTAATTTAACGCTTCAAAAACTGTACAATGTAACTAATGAGTGTTTATTTTTTTTTTTTTAAGCTCACACAAAGTTGTTTTCAATGTGAACACTAGTAGTGCTGCTTCCTTATTACCGTAGATCGAAATTCTCTAAAATGTTCATAATAAGGAAGCATTAGCAGCATCAGCCAAAAAAAAAACCATTTCACCCCCTCCATTCGTTCCAAATGCCTGTCCAGCTCAGCCTTAAATTTATTTAGGCTATCAACTTCAGCAACAAAAGATGGAAGTCTGTTCCACCAATCAACTACCCGCTGGCTAAAGGCAAATTTCCACACATCTATTCTACAACTGTCTTTCCTCGATTTGAATCTGTGCCCCTCTCAGATTCTTAATCTGAGGAAGAGGAAGAATCCCATCAGCATTCAGCTTGCACAACCATTCAAGACCTTATACACCTCAATCAGATCACCTCGCAGGTACTGCAATTTGCAGAACTTAAGCCTTTCTTCATAAGCGCACCCCCCTTCGTTCTCCTCGCCAATCTTGTTGCCCTTCTTTGTACTTGTTCTAGCAACTCTACATCCTTCCTAAAATGAGGCCTCAGGACCTGTACACAGTACTCTAGGTGTGGCCTGACCACTGCCTTGTATAACAGGATAATCACGTCCCTGCTAGTAAAATTCCTATATATCATTGACAAGACTCCATCACCTGTCCTGGCAGCCCCTCTGCACTGCTCAGCAAACTTCATATTTGACTGTACAATTACTCCCAGGTCTTTTTCACTTTCCACTTCCCTGAGTGTAGTAACCAAACAGTTGACACGTTTCTCTTCGGTTATTGCTACCCATATGCAGTACTTTGCATTTGTCAATGTTAAACTTCGGTTGCCACTTTTCAGCCCATTTGCCCAACTTATCTAGATGCAGTTGGAGTAGCATACTGTCTTTAACAACCCTGCCAACTTTTGTGTCATCTGCAAACTTGGACATTAAACCTGATATACCTTCATCAATATCATTGATAAATATACAAAACAACAATGGGCCCAACACCCTGGGGAACTCCACTAATAACATTTGTCCACGAAGAGCAGTGTCCGTTGATTACCACTCTCTGTTGTCTCCTACTCAATCATTCCTTTATCCATCGTAGCAACTTACCCTTAATGCCATACCTCTCCAATTTGTACAGCAGTCTTCCATGTGCAACAGTATCAAAATTATTTTTGGCATTCAGTTCCTTTGTGACCACATCACAGTATCCAATCAAATTGGTCAGACAAGACCTTCCTTTAACAAACCCATGCTGTGTCTTAACTATTACTGCAGTCTTGTCTAGATGATCCTGCAATGCTTCTTTAACCAGTGATTCCATTATTTTCCCCGAAACACAAAAACTAAAGGTCTATAGTTACCTGTGTCACCTTTTGAATCCCCTTTGTGAATTGGTGATAAGTTTGCACACCTCTAGTCCATGGGGACCTCCCCTGAGTTCAAAGAAGCTCTTATAATTATGGCTAAGGGTTTGCTGCCTCCTTTAATATAACTGGATAGATCCCGTCCATCCCAGGACGGGATCTAAATTTTTTATGTTTAACTTCAACAATTTCTCCTCCAATTTGCTCTCAGTTATTACAAAATCACTTAGCTCCCTGTTAGAGTTTGATAAACTTCTGACACTCCCCTCATTGAATAACTTCTCAAGCACATCAGGGTCTGATGATGATTCAATATAATGTATGATGTCATCCATATGCTGTCTTATAACAGACAATTTAGGATGAGGTGCAACTGATTCTTTGTCTTTGTCATCATCATCCTCTTGTTTTCCATGAAGAAATTTTCCACAATCTCTCCCTCAGGAAAAATTTCATAGCTCGGATCACCATCATTTTCAAGCCACTGTTCCACATCATTCTCAGTTGCACTTTTGTTGCTGGCCCTCAGAGGAGTGTCCTGAAAATTAGACGCCTCAACTCCCTCAAAGTCCATTTCAGGTTCTACATCGTAACAACTTCTTTCAAGCACTGGCAAGGTAGTAATCTTCATATCTTTCCACGCAGCTGCTCAACTGAAGATAGCAAATCTGATGTATGCATGTAAATTTTGCAGTGTCCTGTCCTGCCTCCTGTATCTTCTTCTGCATCTTCTTTCTTCCAAAACAAACATCACCTCTTCCAAAAACTTCTTCTCATAACAACCTCTTACATGCAATGATTCCACCCTGATCCATCGGCTGTATCAGTGAATTAGTGTTAGGAGGCAGAAAAACATATTTAATTCTCCTGCTAACTAACCTCTCAGCATTAGGGTGAGCAGGTGCATTATCCTGCAGTAAAACAGCCTTTATTTCATTAGAAGGAATTTTCAGCACATCTGTCTGATAGTGTCACACATCAAACAGATGTGCTGTCTGATGTGCAATGCTATCAGATATAAATAGGTTCTAAATTTTTCCTTTAGAACAGAAATTTTTTGTCTGTTAAATTGGGATCTGTTAAATCAGGAGCCTACTATATTTTCCAAAAATATTGCTGTTTGGTACACTAGTCATATGTTGGTCACTTGGTTCACTACAATTAGAACCTGGACATCAAATATATTAGTCTATGTTGTCTTTTGCCATCATATATTTTATACCCATGATTTTTTCTGGTTTTTATGAGACAGTGTGTTCACTTTAACTAGGGAGAATTTGATAAAAGAGCATGCAGCTCCAAAAGCTTCTCTGAATTCATTACTTTTAAATATACATTTTATTTTATCAGTTTTTCTACTTCAATAATTTAATTCTATATGTTTTAACTACGTTTTCATTGAGTTTTTATTTTATTATTGTATAATTTTAGCTATATATTAAAATACATATGACAAACAGTATTAGTTTCAAAAAGGAATTTCAATTTTAAAAAAATCTTAATACATAATAGGGCCACTTCTGGCAATCTCAACCCCCTAGGCATACTTTCTACCACTTTGTAGTAGGTGTTGCCAGAATCTGCCTCAATTTCTTGTGCAAAACAACTGTCAGAGACAGTTTGAAAGCGGTTTGGGCCACAGCTTAATTTGCCACTCATTTCATCTTGCAGTTGTTCAACGGGAGTCAGCAATCTTTTTGATGTCACTGCTCACTAACCAGTCCTGTATAATATGGAGTCTTGTTGTGCTGATACTGAAAAGGCTTATTTGTGTAGTACTGCCACAGTGTAGGTAAAATGCTCAAGAAGTAGTCACTGTTGGAGCTGTTTTAGGTGGTTTAGACTTGGTCTTATAACCATAAAGTCTGTAACCATCGGAATGTCTCCATCAAACTTCATAGTCAAGATGGTATACTTCAATAGGAAGCACACAGTGTCTGGAGACTAGGCACCTGTAAGGTGATTGATTGAGATGTATAAAGACTTGAATGGTTTGAGCATGCTCAATGCTGATGAGATTCTTCCTCTTGCTCAGAATAATCACCTGAGAGGGCATAAATTCAAATCGAGGAAAGACAGGTGTAGGATAGATATGCGAAAGTTTGCCTTTAGCCAGCAGGTGGTTGATTGCTGGAACAAACTTCCATCTGTCGTTGTAGAAGTTTATAGCTTAAATAGATTCAAGGCAGAAGTGGATAAACATCTGGAGTGAGGGGATGGGTGAAATAAGGGGGTTTTTTTTTTTTTTTTTTTTGGCTGATGCTATATAAGCTTGCTTTCTTGCATCATGTGCCCTTGCTAATGCTAACACTCTCTGGGCATTTTCCACATTCAAACACATCCACTAAAAAGAAACTGTGTAGTGGGGTTCATCGTTCCACTTGTACCTTCTGCCACTTCTAGAGTCCAACAAATGACACTAATCCAAATACTATTTAACACCAGTGACTGTGATGTTGGACCTATGGCAGCTGCTCTGCCACCAAACCGGAATCTGTGCAGTTCCCTATAGATGACATACTGCAAATCTTCCTGCAAGCTCTTGATCCTGATCTGTGATGTGTTTTGCAGCTGGCATGTGTAAGGTATGAACTGCTTGCCGAATGCTGAACACATTCTAAATGTATGTGAGGTTGTTCAACCTTTATCACTGGGGGGAGGGGGGGGGTATCACTTAGAGCTGTTTAACTTAGAATAACACCAGTTGCATGCAAAGAAAGGTCGCATAAGTGACCTTTCTGTGCATGCAACTGGCTGATCTGAAAAAATTCCATATGGTACTGAAGTTCAGTACCTTCTTTTTTTTTTTTTAAGTACAGTAATACCCCAAAGTTACGCGATAGGTGGGTCCGACGAAAATCGCTTAAGTCGAATTCGCGTAAGTCGAATTCGCGTAAGTCGGGGTACAACTTTGCATATAAATATATATAAATTTTGTTTAATTGGGATCAAGGACTAACAAAAACACTAGTTTAGAAGAAAAATATTTAATAAAATTGCAGTTACTTATACATATTAATACAAAATATGTATTAAAAAAAATAAATGAGTTACCTAAAAAAGTTATTTCGATGTCGATGGCTTCATAAAATCTAACAAATTCGTCTGACGACACAGCACCTTTTTTTTTTCATGCAGAATTCCTTCGTAGCAAGTTAATTTTTTTATTCCTTGCTTTGTAGCTATAACGCATTCTTCGTTTGAGTCTATGTGTTCTAAAATTTTTAAGCCCTTTTCAGTTGAGCTGAGACCTTCTGTCAAACTTGCAATTGTCATGTGCTTTTCTGGTGGAACTGGGTCTGAAGTGTCGGATACTTCAGTGACGTTTTGCTCACGCATCTCTATGAGCTCATTCATTGTCAGCTCCTGGCTATGTGAATCCAACAGCTCGTTGACATCATCACCACTGACTTCCAAATCTAATTGCCTGGCAAGATTAACAACTTCTTCTATCACATGAGCGACATGATCAGTTTCTGGCATTGTTTTCGTCTCGTTTTTGAAAAAAAAATGAACAAAGTTTCTTCCAGAGACTATTCATTGTTTTTTTTTGTGAATTTCATCCCAAGATTCTTCAATGATTCTTACGGCATCTAAAACATTGAATTGTTTCCAAAAGTCTTTAACAGATATCTCACTATTTTGTCTCATAGCTTCATTCAGACATGCAAACGAATGCCTCGTCTAGTAAGCCTTGAATGTTTTGATGACTCCCTGGTCCATCGGTTGAAGCAAGCTGGTTGTGTTTGGAGGCAAAAACACAACTTTCACAAGTGGGTCGAAATTAATTAGGGTGGCAGGAGGGTGACCGGGTGCATTGTCAATAAGAAGCATTACTTTAAATGGAATCTGTTTAGACTTGCAATAACGTTCGACTTCGGGTATAAAGTGGTGACCAAACCAGTCCTCAAAAACGGAACCTGTCACCCAAGCTTTATGATTTGACTTCCAAATCACTGGTAAGCTAATTTTAGATATACACCAAACGAAAAAATCAAGAACCGCGTAAGTCGGGGTATTACTGTACAGGAATACCTCACATAGTGCGGTTAATTCGTGCCAAAAAAATACTGCGCTGATCGAGGTATTATTAATATGTATTTTAATGTAATGCGTTCCGACAATTTAATTATATGGGTCGATTTGCAAAAATATATAGGTGTTTGTTTACTATAAATTGATGCACACGAAGTTCTTGCAAAAAAAAGAAACTAAAATGATAAAAATTTAAAATATTAGTAAGTATAGTAGAAATAATTTTTATTGCAGTATGTGCATACCAAAAGAATATAAGTGAAGTATGTACTGTATTTTTATTTTTAAAAATAACTGATCAGCTTAGTTTGCACAGTTTTTTTCTTCTTTTTATCTGCATATATCTCTTTATAACATCGAATGTCATTTTGCAACGCCTGCCTTACTTTCATACCTCATTCGATGTTTGGATCTAGAAGAACACTCAGCGGCATTACATTTCTTCTTTCCGCTCATATTTGGGTATAAAGGTGTAACATTTTTAAAAAATAATCTTTAATAAAAATACACAGCGAAAAATATTTGTACAGCTTACGCACAATCAACGACTTCACCGCTCAGAATCTACAGTGTTTACTAATGTATGAATGCTAGCAGAGTCCGTATATAATGGGAGTTTTGACAACAGTCAGAATGGCCTTGAATCCATAACGCATTGGCCTACGTGCTGGCATTATAATACATACATACATACATATCAATGTATTGGTGCGTAACGCAGTTAAATTTTTTTCAATTTGTAAACCACACTATAGCGAAACCCACGCTGTTTGAAAATGCGAGGTATTCCTGATACAACAATTTAAAAAAAAAATAAAATAAAAAAAAAAATATATATATATATATATATATATATACAAAATAAAGACCCTTTCTCAAACCTTTTCCCAATGCATGATTAAAAAATCTCATAGGAACTGCATTTTACCATTCCACGATTTTGCATAAGATCTGTGAAATTCAATAAGCAATATTAAAGAGTTATTGTGTTATGGTACTGCATTGGGTTACCACATACACAACAAATTGTAGAGCTCTGGAAACTAGGCACACCTGCAATGAGACCTGATAGAAGTGTTCAAGGCTTTAAAATGGACTGAGTAAACTAAATGCTGATGCATCCTTACTCTTTCTCAAACAACACATATAAGGGGACATACACTTAACTAAAAAAAATGATTGCAGGATACCTTTGCAAAAATTTGCTTTCAGTCTGGGAGTGACTGTTGGATTAAACTTCTATCTGCTATTGTGGAATTGGGTAGTTAGAACAAATTTAAGGGAGGATTAGACAAACTGCTACAGGAATAGTACAGATAAGGGGCTTTTTTTGCTTCACTATCATTATTTGGCACTGCTAGTACTAGGTGGTAGATGACTTTCATCCACCGGTGAAATACCACCACTTTGCTTATTGGAGGCTTGAAGTGGTGAAACCCATGTTTAGTCTCTAGAGCAAAGTTTACGGCATCCCCCTCCCTCCATACTTCTCCTTCAACCCATGCACGGTACTAAGTACTATAGGTTTTGATACATTTCGTGTTTGGGATTTTCATAAAAAAAAAAAAAAAATACATTATGATTTGGTCAAAACCACAAGAATTCAACACTATTCAGAGGTAACGCTACTGAAGTATATATATACAATAACAAATCTTTAAAATTTAGTCAAACCAACTCATTGTGAATGTAGGGTGTGCTTTCTGAAACAATTATGAAATTATTAAACAATGGCTTCCCCACCATTTTTGTTAATACAGGAAGTTCCCAACTTATTCGCAGTTGGTATTAAGATGTTTCAGAAGTTCTAAAGTCAGTTGTTCAAAACTCATTTTACCATATAGTTGTTATGACTCCAGAGTACCTGGCCAAAAGCCCATTTAATCCACAATGCAGCAAAACAATATAAACTGGATTCCAAGCCTGAAAGGGGATCGGGGGGGGGTGAAGATTACAAGACTGTCATTAATAATCCGTACATAATTATTTTCTCTGTCCAACAGTTCACACATGAAGCCATCCAACATTTTGAAGTCCCCACATCTATAAACAACTGTGAAAAAGCAACTTTTAACAACAGCGTCATTAATTTGTGGATACATGCATGTTGCAAAGCTGATTATATAAAAAGATCTGCATAGTGTTTTGTAAAATATATCAACTTATTGCACCATTTTAATTCCTTTAAATTAAGAGTTCTTAACCATTAGAGCATTCTTCCCCCCCAGGAGGGGGGGGCATGTAGTTTGGAAAAAAATTCATATTTGGTAACAGTAACTTGTCCGATATAAACAATTTTAATATCAAAATATTTTTTCAAACCTCTCATTGCACTGCACCAATATCTTTTTTGATATTTCAAATAAAATTACTGCAAATGTTATTTCAGAAAGGTTTTAAAAGCATAAAGTTTTCAGGGCATCAAATTTTTTGCTTATCAAAAGGGAAGGGGCATGGGTTAAAACAGTTAAAAAATTATACTTTTAAATGTTGTTATAAGGTGGATTTAGTTATCTCCAAGCCTGATAAAAATTACTGAATTACAGTGGTAGCATACATATTTTCAAGAATTCTCAGATTTTTCCAGTTGACAAACATTTCAAATGAATTTTAGATCCCCATCAGCTGTCTCAAGCATTTTTAATACTTTTAACACCCTTAAAAAAATGCAGATCTATATTTTCTCATGTTTGTGGCTCTAGGCTTTAAATTTTGAAGGTCACTTCAAACAATATCTATCTGTTTATGTATGAATTGTCTTAAATATTTTGTCATCCATGTTGCCATCTCTTATATATATCTTTATTTCTAACTAATTGTATACACAATTTATAATATACAGTAGTGTGAAAATAACTGAAAATTGGAGAAGTTCACACCTGCTGACCTCAGTTGTCTGATTCAAAGTTACAAAAACCAAAATTTAAGAATTTCGGTGGAACTGAGATTTAGGATTTGATAAAGCCAAATCAAGTTAATACACAAATAGAAGTAGGAGATATTATTGCATTAAAAAGTAAAAACGAGTTCTATTCAATTTTTTTTTTAATTCCAATTTGATTTTTAACAAATATTTTAAAACATTTACATACAAAGTTCCCATTTTTTAAAATTTCATGAAAATACTCACTCCACACAGCAAGTTCACTAAGAAAATTCACTGTAGAGGATCGACCTGCATGCAGAAAACTCGCTTTTGAACAGGTTTTGGAACCTATACATCTGTCATGAAACACTTTAAGAAATTTTAAGACTTACACAAGTTATAAGAAAAATTTTTGGAGATTTTTTTTTAACTGTGAATTGTGTATAGTTCTTCAAAAATTTAAATCTTGCTTTAAATTATAAAAGTTTATACATTATAAAGGGTAATCATGATACAAATTTTTTTTTTTTTCATAATTCTTTTTGTTTTGTTTTATTATCTCTCTAGTGTTTTATGGTCCAGAATTTGATGCCAAATATATTATTAAAGGTATATTATTGGAGCCTGCTCAAACCATTTAAAGCCTAATCACCTCAATCAGACTATCTCACAGATGCCTAGTCTCCAGATGCTGCACTTGTGGAACTTAAGCTTTTCTTGGTAAGAGCATCCCTTTGTTCCTCTCACCAACCTTGTTGCTATTATTTGTACTTGTTCTAGCAACTCTACATCTTTCCTAAAACGAGGCCTCCAGACCTGTATGCAGTACTCAAGGTACTGCCTTATACAAGGGGATAATCACCTCCATATCTCTGCTAGCAAAATTCCTATATATCATTGACAAGACTCCATGACCTGCTCTGGCAGACCATCTTCACTGCTCAGAGAACTTCATACCTGACTGCACAATTACCCGCAGGTCTTTTTTATTCTCCACTACCCTTGGGTGTAGTAACAGACAGTTGGTACATTACTCTGGGATTACTGCTACCCATATGCAGTACTTTGCATTTGTCAATGTTAAACTTCAGTTGCCACTTCTCAGCACATCTCCCTAACTTTTCTAGATCCTGTTACAGTAGCATACTGTCTTCACTGTTGTTAGCAACCCTGCCAACCTTTGTATCATCTGCAAACCTGGACATTAAGCCTGATATACCTTCATCGATATCATTGATAAATACAGAAAACAACAATGGGCTCAGCTCTGAACTCTGGGGGACTCCACTAATAACATAAGGCCAAGAAGAGTGGTGTCCACTGATTACCACTCTCTGTCATCTCCCACTTGACCATCCCTTTATCCATTGTAGCAACTTGCCCTTAATGGCATACTGCTTGTCGAGATTATCCTGCAATGCTTCTTTAACCTGATTAAATAATTGTTCAATATGAATTGTCCCAGCCTTGTAGGCCTATTTAGAGACAGCTGTTAATAATATGGATCGAAAATCAGATTCAGAAGCGAGTGCCTCTGAGTCTAATGACCATTCAAGCAAAAACAACAAGTATTTATAAAGATATTGAGGATAAGTATGGCGAACCCCAACCCAAGTTCGTGACAAGCAACTGGTGGTTTAATAGATTCAAGCATTGCACTGGTTTCCACAACGTTAAAGTATGCGGTGAAATTGCCAGTGCCAATTCTGCAGCTGCAGAATCGGCAGCAAATTTTTAACGTTCACAAGATTGCCCTGTATTGAAAAAAAATGCTGGATCGAACATACATTGCCAAAGAGGAAAACACAATGCCAGGTTCGAGGTGTCAAAAGATAGGGCCATGCTCTTGCTTGGGGCTAACAGCGGGATATTACACATTAAAACCACTGCTTGTGTACCATTCTGGAAATCTTAATGCGTTTAAGGGCTTCAATAAAGCCACCCTACCTGTGCATTTCCGATCGAAACAGAAAGCATGGATAACAATATCTCTCTTTGAGGATTGGTTTAAATGTTGCTTCATTCCTGAGGTTGAAAAATATTGCAAAGACAATGACATTCCTTTCAAGATTTTGCTTATATTAGATAATGCTCCTGCACATCCTATGCATTTAGATGATTTCAGTTCGAACATAAGTCATATTTCTACTGCAAACACGACTTCACTCATCCAACCTATGGATCAGGGTGTTATTTCGAATTTAAAAGCATACTGTTTACGCACAACATTTGCCTAGGCATTGTCTGCAGTAGACGGTGAGAAAAATTTTACGTTAAGAGACTTTTGGAAATCTTACAATATTTACCATGCCATCTTAAACATTAATAAGGCCTGGGCAGAAATTACTAAAAGTTGTTTAAATGACGCATGGAAGAAAATATGCCCCAGCACGTAAAGGGCTTCGAAGGATTTGAAAAAGACAAATCATATGAAGCGGTTAGAGATAAGATTGTAAAGGTTTCAGAGCTACTTCAGTTGGAGGTTGATGCCAAAGAAGTGAAGGAGTTAATAGAGGAAGAAGAGAAGGAATTATCTAATGAAGAACTTACTGATTTGCAGGAGCGATAGTAAGAGAAGAAAATGCTGACAAAGCTCAAGATGAACCAAATGAGGAGCCGAAACGCTTCATCACCAGAGAGATGGCAATGGCGAGATTTGAGCAGATGGATTCTAACAGTGAACAATTCTTAAAAGTTAACAGAGGAGTGAATGATATGCTTGCTTGCTACAAAGAAATCTAAGATGAAAATAAAAAAGCCACCGTCAAGTTATCCATTAATGTTCTTTCATAAGATTGAGCGGCTTCTAAATCTCCACAGCCCTCAACCTCCAGAGTGGCATACTTATCAGCTGAAGACGTGATTTTGGCAACGATGCTCGAGAAGTACAACTTACTGATGTTATGCCTGTCTCCTCTCTTTTTTTGTAATTTTATAATTTTGAAATTTTTTTTAAATTTCACGTTTTTGTAATTTTTACTGCACATGAGATAAAAAATTTAATAAATACAATAAATAATTCTATTTACATGTTCGTCAAACATTTATTTTTTGATTCAATCAATTCGGCGAGCACAGTTGCGAGTGCTGCACAAGCATGGGGAAATTCCCCGACTTATGTAGTGTTCTGCGGAACGCAACCCTTACATAAGTCGGGGAGTTCCTGTACCAACTTTCTTGTCCTTTGAAATAATGAATTACTCTTACCTGTTCTTCTATAGGACCATCAGCTATGTTTATGACAGCAGGGGGTCCAGAAGGCTCAACACTGAAGAGCGATTCATTAATTATTTTCAAAAGTTGCTGGAGTCGTTGCTCTTGACAATGCAGTTCACAGATTTCTTTCTTTAAAATATCAATGGCTTTCCTTTTATCAGTTAATCTGCAGAAAAATGCATTTATATAATATTGATTGTTTAAATAATTGATTATGCATTTCAATTAAAAACATAAACAAAACTTTGAAAATCTGGTTCACATTTGACTTAAGAAAATTAGAAAGCTACTTATATTTCTGTATGTGATTATTCGATTATTCAAGAAAGTAATGTAATTTCTCAAATATCTTACCCTTGAATAAATGATGCACCCAATTTTCTTTATACGGGAACTCCTCGCCTTATGTACTTAATTTTTTTTTTTTCTTTCATGTACATAAGTCCAACTTCGGTCTTGTAGATACAAAATACATGTACAATACAGTACAACGCACCGAGATTGTAACCCGCAACAAACTTCATCACGTACAGCATTTTATGATTTTTAAATGAGTTAAACGAGGCTGAAAAAACATATAATGAATAATAATATAGTACAGTTTTTTTTTTTTTTTTGGTCCACTTTTTTCCATTATACATATGAGGTCAGCGTTTTTTATTGTTTTGGCATGCAATTTTTACGGCCGGATACCCTTCCTGATGCCAACCCTCACCCTTTATCCAGGCTGGGAATATGAGGTGGTCATTCCCTACCTTCCGCATCCTCCGTATTTGGTGGTCACAGGCTCGAACTCCAGTCTAATCAGGAGTGTGTGCTATGCACTGCTGTTCCTGCCCACCTGGCTACGGAGTCACCTATAGTACAGTATTTATTCAAAACTAATTTAACCTAAATATGGTACGTAATTAATTTAATCTAGGATCAAATTGCTTTCGATGGACTCTCCAAAATAAAATACCGTTCACTATACGATATGTAGTAAGCGCCAGTCATTGTGATCACGTTTGCAAACTGAATTTTAATTGTATTAAATGCCTATTCTAATAAACGAAAATAGGAGAAATATCATTCAAAGGCTATAAAAGTAAAGATATAATGCACAAATTTACACTTTACTTCCACCAATTAACAAAATTAAATGATGCGTGAAAATCGCAGAATACTTCCCACAGGTTAGCAAAATAAAAATAAATTTATACTTAAGTACATACCTTAATTAATAGTATAACTAATTTATATTTCTGTTCAATGACATTTTTTTTTTTTTTTTTGTGGTAAAATTTAAAACAGTAAGAAAATATGCAATCGATAACAAAGAAAATACAAATTGCAACTAACACGATACAAGCAAGTGAGATACGGAGCAGTAACTTTACAAAGCTCAAAAAATAGGAATGAAGAGAAAATTCTGAAAATTTATTTATGTTTTTTTAAATACCGTTCACATTTCAAAAATACCGATTTCAGAGAAGGGGAACTCATTTCACCGTAATAATATAAAATTCCACAGAATTCCAGCTATCGGTATCATCACAAATGCAATAAGATCGAGTTTATACCTATTTATAATTAGATTGTACTAACAGAAAATCCCAATAAACCGGAAACTGTTAATTGTTTTTATTGTTTTATGGTAGTGACCTCCAGAAAGCTGGTTTAGAAAAATATCACAAAGGTGTTCAAAAGTGATTCTTATAACTGAACATAGCAACAGCTTTGTGCTTTGTATGCAAGTCGTTTGTATGTAAGTAGAGGAGTGCCTGTACATGAAAATGGGGGGGAGAGAATTTATTTTCTACCAGAAAACACAACTCGTGATTTTTTCCAGCTCTTGAATTAGTTTCAGTTTTTCACTATCATGAAAGTTCACAACAATATCTTTACTACTTATGTTTACTACTTTGGTCATCAGGCAACACAGAGGCAGCCCCCTAGGCAGAATGCGCTGGTCCCACAGGAACTAGTAGTTGTTGGTGACTCTATTGTCAGGGAAACGGGGAACATGTTTGTAAAAAGGATAGGTGGAATAGGACCAGGGTATGTCTGCCAGGGACAAAGGTTGATGACGTTGTAGAGTGGATATCATCTTTTAAGGGCACAAAAGGTGATATAGTTGTACACGTTGGCACTAATGATATGAAGAGTAGGAGACCGGCGGAATTACTTAGCAAGTACAGGTCACTGTTGAAAAAAAGCCGTGAATTAGGGTTGAATTTGAAAGTGTCTGCAATTCTGCCCAGACACGATAGGAGGAAGTATATGATGAGAGCCTTGTCGATCAATTCAGCCCTGGAGGGATTGTGCAAGGCTCAAGGGGTAGAATTTTTTTCAGCCTGGACTGTACTTGTTAACAGGAGAGATTGCTTCTACAGCAGGGATGGGATACACTTAAATAGAAAGGGTGCAAGAATTTTTGCTGATGCTGTCGAGGCAGTGTTAGGTGGGTCGGAAAACTGCTAGTTGGGGGGGGATACAAGGACTAATAGATTAACAGTAGCCACTGGCAGAGGTGGAAGTGATTCTTGCACTGCTTCTATTGAAATGAGCAGAAGCCTGAAAAACAAGATGCAGGATATTTCAGAGACTGCTGGGAGTCATTGCGGTACAAGTAAACACATGGGTTGTGTTAGGGTAGCTAAGAATAGAAACAGGTGCATGTATACCTGCGTGTACACCAATGTTAGGAGTTTGGTAAATAAATTTGATGAATTTGAGGTATTGCTCAAAACATCAAAGGCAGATATTGTTGGGATATCAGAGATGTGGTGTCACACAGATATAAGTAATGCGGAACTGGAATTTGGGGAATACAATGTGTATAGAAAGGATAGACAGGACAGGAGGGGAGGAGGGGTTATGCTATTAATTAAGAAACACATAAAGTCCAAGGAAAATGAAGCCAGTCGACATCGATGGACAGGGCAGTGTCGAGTCAGTTTGGTGTGACATAAGCATAGGGAAATCAAAATTGAGAGTAGGAGTGTGCTATAGGCCTAATGACTCTGATGAGTATAATAAGATATTGTACAGGGAAACAGAGTGGGCCAGTAAATCAGAGAGTCTTATAATAGGGGATTTTAATTTCCCAGATATTGACTGGAATTTGTGGGTTGGTCACTCACACACTAGCAAGGCTTTTGTGGATTTATTGGATGATTGTTTTCTACATCAGCATGTTCGTGAGGCAACAAGAGGGAGCAATACTCTTGATCTGATTATCAGTAGTGATTCTTCATGCATTAAGAATCTGGAGATAAATGAACCACTAGGTGGCAGTGATCACAATGTGTTGAAGTGGGATTTACTCAAGGAGGTAACTACCATCAGAGGTAAAGGGAAGGGTTTTTGTTTTCGTAAAGGCGACTATGATGGTCTGAGACAGTATTTAAATTCTATACAGTGGGACCAACTGATGATGTTACCAACAGCAAACTCAAAATGGGAAGCATTCAAGGAACTAATCTTGGAGGCTACCAGGCTTTACATACCAACTAAGAAATATTGTTCAAGGTTTAGGCCTAAATGGTTGGCAGATGAACTAATGAGACATGTGGCAGAGAAGAAAAATGCATGGGATACATACAAATTAATGGGTGACATGGAAGCCTATGATAGATATAAGTTGGTCTGTAACCAAGTCACAAAGGAGATTAGGCAGGCAAAGGCAGACTACGAAAAATCCTTGGCAAAGGATGCAAAGAAAAACAGAAAAGAGTTCTTTACATATTTAAACTCAAGAAGGAAAGGGTTGAATCAGATTGGTCCACTGGATATTGATGGTTCAACAGTTGAGGATCCTGCTCAGGTGGCTAACAATCTAAACGAGTATTTTGCATCTACATTCACACATGAGGAGTTATTCAGGAAGGAGAATGATGTAGGTAAAGTAAACGTTGGCAGTGAGCTGGATGATTTTGTAATAACTGAGAGGAAAGTGGAGGAGAGATTGTTGAGGATAAACATAAAAAAGGCACCTGGGGTGGATGGGATCTATCCAGTTATATTAAAGGAGGCAGCAAAGGAAGTAAGCAAACCCCTAGCCATAATTATGAGAGCTTCTTTGGACTCAGGAGAGGTACCCATAGACTGGAGATGTGCAAATGTAACCCCAATTCACAAAGGAGGATCAAAGGCTGACACAAGTAATTATAGACCTGTTAGTTTAACTTCTGTTCCAGGTAAATTAATGGAGGCACTGGTTAAAGAAGCACTGCAGGATCATCTAGACAAGAATTCAGTTATAGCTCAGACGCAGCATGGTTTTGTAAAGGGCAGGTCTTGCCTGACCAATTTGATTGGATACTATGATGTAGTCACAAAAGAACTGGATGCAGGGAATAACTTTGATATTATATATTTGGATCTTAGAAAGGCTTTTGATACTGGTGCACATGGAAGACTGCTCCACAAATTGGAGCAGTGTGGCATTGGAGGCAAATTGCTGCTATGGAGAAGGGGATGGTTGTGTGGCAGAAGACAGAGAGTGGTAATCAATGGACACTGCTCAACGTGGACTAATGTTATTAGTGGAGTTCCTCAGGGTTCAGTGTTGGGTCCGTTGTTGTTTTCGGTGTTTATGAATGATATTGATGATGGGATATCAAGTTTAATGTCCATGTTTGCAGATGATACAAAGATTGGCAGGGTTGTTAAGGACACTACTGACGCTATGCTGCTGCAACAGGATCTGGAAAGGTTGAACAGATGGGCTGAGAGGTGGCAAATGAAGTTTAACATTGACAAATGTAAAGTACTACATATGGGAAACAGTAACCCCAGAGCAACGTATCAACTCTGCGGTACTACACTGACAGTGGTGGAGAATGAAAAGGACCTGGGGGTAATTGTGCAGGCAGATATGAAGTTCTCTGAGCAGTGCAGACGAGCTGCAAGAGTAGCTCATGGTGTCTTGTCAATGATATACAGGAATTTTTCTAGCAGGGATAAGGAGGTGATTATTCCCTTGTATAAGGCAATGGTTAGGCCACATCTTGAGTACTGTACAGGTCTGGAGGCCTCATTTCAAGAAGGATGTAGAGCTGCTGGAACGGGTACAGAGAAGGGCAACAAGATTAGTGAATGGAACAAAGGGTTGCTCTTATGAAGAAAGGCTTAAGTTTTGCAAATTACAGAGTCTGGAGACTAGGCACCGGCAAGGTGATCTGATAGAGGTGTATAAGGCTTTGAATGGTTTGAGCATGCTCAATGCCAATGGGATTCTTCATCTTGCTCAGAATAATCACCTCAGAGGGCATAAATTCAAATTGAGGAAGGACGGATGTCGGATAGATGTGCGGAAATTTGCCTTTGGCCAGCGGGTGGTTGGTTGGTGGAACCGACTTCCATCACTTGTTGTTGAAGTTGATAGCCTAAACAAATTTAAAGCTCAACTGCACAGGTATTTCGAACGAACGGAGGGGTGAAATGGGAGTGGTGTGTGTTTTTTTTTTTTTGGCTGATGCCGAATAAGCTTGCTTTCTTGCATCATATGCCTCTACTAATGCTAATGTTTAATTACAACACATGTATAATACTATACAGATTATATTTGATAGCAAAGGGAAAGAAATGAGCTAAGAAATAATCTCAAGCCGCACAAAATAAGCTAGACAGTTACTATCATGGATATGGGAAGGTGAAAAATGAATGTGTTTCATTACACAATACATTTCATTTCTGCTAAGTGATAAACTATATCAAACTGTTGTCTATTCATCATAACTACCAACTTTTGAATTTCAATAGCTGGAGATTGGGTAACAGAAGACTTTACTGGCCAAAAGGGACAAAACCAAGAGAAAAATCTACAGTTTTAACAATTCTTTATATGGAATTGTTAAAATGCCAAACAAGACTTGGCATAATTCATTATATTATTTCAAGCTTCTTTATGCACTTGTCAGTTCTCCAATCAAGAACCACTTGTTTGGAGAACTGACAAGTGTGTAAATTATATCAATTCTTTCTTCATTCATTATCATGAAAGAAGAACTGATACTGCAAAATACCCACTCTTTTACTTTTAATGATAATGAGAAGTATTGGAGACTGCATTCCCCCTCCAAATCAATTCATTTCAATTAAAAAAAAAAAAAAAAGCTTGTTTTCTGAATATGATTATATTTAAGTCAAAATTAAATAATATTTAATTTAATGCTTCCAAAAACTTAGCAACTTGAAATCTATAAACAGACTTTCTGCAGCTATAAGGAAACACTTTGGTCTTAGGAATTCACAATACAAAATTAGCTACATACCAGCTAAGCCTACAATTTACCAAATTCATTCATAAAGTCGCAGAGCTTCTGCTCTGATTGTATTAAATATTTGAAGTTTTAACACTTCATTTTATTGTACCAACACTGTGGTGTACTACTGATCATTTCATCATCCATCAACTTATTATGATGTTCAAAGTGTACTGTCTCTCTACTCATCTCTCATTGGCCTTTTATAATTGACTTGACAGGGAAGGGCAATGATTAGGCTCATATTTCTAGACTATCAGTAGTGGCAGTTAGAAGAGTTACTATCCATATATTTATTTACTATGAAAATAATTCTTTAAGGACATTACTTTTTAATAATCTTTAATTTCTCATAGCTGCTAACTTTTGACTATCAAAAAAGCTGGAGATCAGGCATTTGTAAGCAGGAGGCAAAACAGGTTCCCCTCAAAAAAAAAAAAGGAAACAGTATGTGCTTCAAAAAAGCATTTTTTTTTTTTTTTAAATCCACACTGCACTAGCAGAAATTAAGATTTTCATTGGCAAAATACATATTTTATATTAAAATACTGCCAGAGGATTGTTTACCTCATACAATATACTTTTAAACATTAGCTTACCTAACATTTATCTGCATGTGAATGACTGGATATTTTTACAGGCTTTGCCTTCTTCACAGGGTGGGGTCAAAATATTGTTCATAACAATGACAATGCTCTCTAGACTTGGCTGTTAAGACCATATCCAGGAAAGAGGGATCAAAACTCAGTGTTTGTTTTTCTAACCTGGCAAAGACTTCTTTACATATACAAACACTAGAAGGAAGGGAATGAATTACATTCATCCCTAGATATGGATGAATCTGCTCGGGTTTCTAAAAAACTGAATAGGTATTTTGCAACTACATACACACAAGGGAAATTTATAGTGAACGGTTCCGCCGGGCATGTTCCTGTACTAGAAGTTAATCTGGAAGTTGAATATCAAGCCAGTCAGATAGTGCCCTGGCTTCTACTACTGCTGTGGTACTTTCCTTCAGTATTAATAGAGAACTGTTCTCGAAATAAGACAGTACTGGAAGAGCTATACAGCAGAGATGCGGAGTTCAACTAAGAAGAGAGAGAGAGAGAGAGAGAGAGAGAGAGAGAGAGAGAGAGAGAGAGAGAGAGTGCGACAGACATCACCGCACTCCATGGAAGGAACCCGCACAAAGGAATCCCACCGTGAAAGAGAAGAAGGGTAAGTCCTCGAAACTGTGTTGTTTTGGAAATGGTACTTAGATAAAGTGGGAGATTATTTTAGAGCAAAGCTGAAGAAACACGAGAAATAAGGAAATGTTTAGTATTGAGTTGGTTTATTGGTTAAAGTTGTAAAGAAAATTGATATTGCGGATTAAGAGAAATATGAGGAAGTGATTAAGAATGAATTAATTTAGTGTTTGAAGCTGTTGAAAATGTTAACTGAGAGAAAATTTATGGAAATGATAGCATGTATTAACAGATTAAATGAGAAAAATTAATAGATTAGATTTAAATGAACACCAGTTATGTAGTGTAAGTAGACTTGTATAATAAATGACTTTTGTTTTATATTTGTGTCATTACTCTTGAGAAACTGACAGCTCACATATAATATATATACGATATAATTCGCGGGTGCTCAGGTCGCGAAAGAGAACAGTCAGTGATTTTTGGCTACTGTAAAGGGATAAGTATTTTTAACTTTTTACCGTATTCTTCTTAATTAACATAGTACATTGTGTTTTACAGAGATATTAAATAGGTTTAGTAGCATTCATTAGCTTCTTATTTTGAATTTAAACAGTGATTTTTGAAAGTTACAACTCTCAGTGTTAGCACTAGCATTAGTAGAGGCATATGATGGGCTTAAGAAAGCAAGCTTATGCAGAATCAGCAAAAAAAAAAAAAAAAAAAAAAAACCACTTCCATTTCACCCATCTGTTCGTTCGAAATACCTGTCCAGCTGAGCCTTAAATTTATTTAGGCTATCAACTTCCATAACAAGGGATAGAAGTCTGTTCCACCAATCAACTACCTGCTGGCTAAAGGCAAATTTCCGCACATCTATCATACATCTGTCTTTCCTCAATCTGAATTTATGCCCTCTCAGTTGATTATTCTGAGCAAGAGGAAGAATCCCATCAGCATTGAGCATGCTCAAACTATTCAAGGCTTTATACACCACTATCAGATCACCTCACCGGTGCCTAGTCTCCAGACACTGTAATTTGCAAAACTTAAGCCTTTCTTCGTAAGAGCAACCCTTTGTTCCTTCACTAATCTCGTTGCCCTTCTCTGTACTCTTTCCAAGAGCTCTACATCCTTCTTAAAATGAGGCCTTCAGACCTTTACACAGTACTCAAGGTGTGGCCTGACCATCGCCTTATACAAGGGGATAATCACCTCCTTATCCCTGCTAGAAAAATTACTGTATATCATTGACAAGACACCATGAGCTACTCTTGCAGACATCTGCACTGATCAGAAAACTTCGTATTTGCCTGCACAATTACCCCTAGGTAATGTAGTACCACAGAGTTGATACGTTACTCTGGGGTTACTGCTTCCCATATGTAGTACTTTACATTTGTCAATGTTAAACTTCATTTGCCACCTCTCAGCCCATTTGCTCAACTTTTCTAGATCCTGTTGCAGCAGCGTACCGTCATTAATGACCAAAATCAAGTTTTGATTTTGGTCATTAATGTCATTAACAACCCTGCCAACCTTCGTATCATCTGCAAACTTGGACATTAAGCCTGATATACCCTCATCAATATCATTTTTAAATATAGAAAACGACAATGAACCGAACACTGAACCCTAAGGGCCTCCACTAATAACATTGGTCCATGGAGAACAGTGTCCATTGATTACCACTCTGTCTTCTCCCACTCAACCATCCCTTTATCCATAGCGCCAATTTGCCTCCAATGCTGCACTGCTCCAATTTGTGCAGCAGTCTTCCATGTGCAACAGTATCAAAAGCCTTTCTAAGATCCAAATATATGATATAAAAGTTATTCCCTGCATCCAGTTGCTTTGTGACCACCAGGAGCAGATTAAGGTCGGTTGAGGCCCCGGGCGCAGAATAAAATATTGGGCCCCTTAAAAAAAAGAGAGAGGCAGGGAAAATAAAAATACATGTTAACCATTTTTTTAAATAAATAAAAAATATTATGTACTATTAATGTTTTATTTCCAATAAAATTTGAATATAATATATGTATAATATAATTAATAATAGCCTAATAATAATCACAAAGTTTTGAACTAATATGTTCAACTAATTTGTTGGGGTTTTGCATAGGCCCTTCAGAAGTCAGCGCCCAGTGCACGGGCCGTTAAATCCGCCTCTGGTGACCACATCATAGTGTCCAATCAGATTAGTCAGACAAGACTTCCCCTTGACAAAACCATGCTGTGTACTCTACAAATCCCAATTCTGCACTGCTTATACCTGTGTGACACTACATATCTGATATCCTAACAACTGTTTTTGATGTCTCAATAAGCACTTCAAATTCATCAAATTTATTTACTTTACTCCTAGCATTGGTGTACGTGCAAGTATACATGCACCTATTCTTACTTTTAGTTACCCTAACACAACCCATGTAGTTAGTTGTTCCATGATGATTCCCCTCCCAGCAGCTCTTGAAATCCCCAGTACCTCGCTTTCCAGGCTGCTGCTCATTCCAAGAGAAGCAATAAAAGAATCACTTCCGCCTCTGCCTGCGGCCACTGTTAATCTCTTAGTCTGTGTATCCTCCCAAGCTAACAGTTTTCCGATCCCCCTAACACTGCCTCGATAGCATCAGCAAATATTCTTGCACCCTTTCTATTTAAGTGTACCCCATCCCTGTAGAAGCAGGCTCTCTGGTTAACAAGCACAGACCGCACTGAAAAAAATTCTACCCCACGAGCCCTGCACAATCTCTCTCTAGGGCCTAATTGATTGACATGGCTCTCATCATATACTCCCTCCTATTGTGTCTGGGTAGAATTGCAGACACTTTCAAATTCAAACCTGGCTCGCAACTTTTTTCAACATTGACCTGGACTTGCTAATTAAATCTGCAGATCTCTTTCTCTTAAGGTCATTAGTGCCAACGTGTACAACAATATCACCTTTTTTGCCCTTAAAAGATGATATATGCTCTACAACATCAACTTTTGCCCCTTCCAGACATACTCTGATCCTGTTCCACCTATCCTTTTTGCATAATATATTCCGCGTCTCCCTGACAATAGTCACCAACAATAACTAGTTTCTGTGGAATCAGCGCATTTTGCCTTGGAGAATGCCTCTGTGTTGCCTGCTGCACAGGAGTGAGCTCTAGCGTCGAGTTGGGCAGCTGAGAGCTTGATGGGCTCCTCATTAATTTCTTCGAGGGCATCTACACTACATCTCAAACTCTCGTAGACGTCCATCAAAGTGCTGATGAACGTCTATGAGAGTTGGTGCCTAATTTCTTGGCACTCTAGGCACCTAGCACACACAAGGACATCCTCCTTGGTTAGATCATGTCCTGTTCCCAAAACGTCTGCAAACATTTCATACTTCACACATTTTTTGAGATTGTGATGCATTGGAGAATCGTCCCCTTCGTTTCTCCCCCGAGTCACAGCACTCCTGCTACTCTGTGATTATTGCTTTGCAACTCTAGTCTGAGTCATGATTTCCATTTAAATACAGTTTAATTAACAATGAAATTAAATAAGATTAATAAATTTTATTGATTAATTGATAATACTATACTAAGCTAACAGATTCCTAATACAGTGCTATGTATTACGCTATCTAGGTTTATGTTATGCATTACGCTATCAGAGATACATGTTACACTATTTCATATCAATCTATACAATGGCAGCAAGCTCAACAATAATGGTGCCAACACTGGTATGAGCGGTGAGTCATAAATTACAAAAATCACTAGTTAAATTTAAAATAATAAGCTAATGAATGCTACTAAGCCTATTTAATATCTTTGTAGAACACAATGTAGTAAGTTAATTAACAAAGAATACAGTAAAAATAACAAAACTACTTATCGTGTTCAGCAGCCAAAAAAAACTGATATAAAAGATGACAGACAAAAAATCAGAAACTATGCTCTTAGAGGGACTCCTTTAGGAAACTAACTTTAAATACATAGCACAACAGACAGTGGGGCAGATGAGAATTTTATAGACTGTACACCGCTAGTACACAAAGTATTGTGTCTTTCAGTGGTGGCTCTCATACTATTTGATGGTTTCAAAAAAAAACTAAATATACTTTGGGGGTGGGAGGAAGCATTCATTTGTAAAATAATGTACATAGCACATTGACAGTTATATGCATATTACTGTAAATATGCAATTACTGTCACTTGTGATCTTAACTGTTATGAAAACTGTTTGGGAAACTTTTTTTTTAAGTATTTATATCAAGTAAATAAAAGATTTTAAATAATCAATGAAATTTAACTTTAACGTGGAAAAAAAAACCAAAATAATTAAAGCACACAGTACTAGCTGGATAAATCTTACGTTTCTGCTGTATCTGGTGTTTTCCGGAGAGACTTTATTTCATTCTCACACTGGCCTATTTGAAGTTCCTTATCTTTCACCATAGTCTGACACTGCGCTAACTTTTCCTTCAGTTCCTCTAATCTATAATATTATTCATATAATAGTCCTTAGTTCAAAACTATAAATTTTAGCTGAAATAATAAACTAGTTAATAATATCTGGCAATAGCATTGATCATTACTGCACCTTGTTTAAAAAATGGGAGCAAAACAAATTTTAGCCAGAGATTGATAATATTCATTTCAGCAGATAAATATTGTATTCAAGATATAAGCTCTAATGAAGTATCCAAGTGCCTGTAACATAAGTATATTCTATTTTAAAGTAAATATTAAATATTACTTTGTTGTTTCTTAGTTATCGTGTTAATGTTTTTAACATGATAAAAAAATGCCTGCATTGCATTATCTTCATTGTCCATGAGAAAAACAGGAAAGAAACAATAAAAAAAAAAAAAAAAATACATGCTTCAGAAATAGGATGCTTTGAGTCTCATAAACAAAATCTGAATGAGTGACTTTTGTTACTGGGAGACAGTGGAGTTAAACGGAATCTAGTGTACTCCAATAACTATTATAGATGCAGCTAATTTTAAATCTTGCTTTTCAACATATACAACAGGCTTAAAAATAAAAAGATAAAAACCGCAACTGATCTTCATTTTTTTTTTTTTTTTTTATAGCCAAACTTCTTCAATAACAAAACAATCAATGATGAAAATTGAACAGAAACACAAACGGAGAATATCTATATGCATGACACTAATGTCACTCATATAGATTTCATTTCAATTATGAAAAACAGCTCTGGCATACTTTACTCCGAGGTTTGTAAAGTATTTTGGCAAGATTAACAAACCTTTACCCCGAGGTTTGTTAATCTTGCCAAAATTTCCCCAACTGTTTCTGTAAGCCTCCATAAGCTATGAGCTAAACAAGCAATGTGTATAGCTTTAGCAACAGATTTAATTTTTGCCATTTTGAATGAAAGCTCTAGCTGCCTATTAACACTTTTAGAGCAAAACTGAAATATTATGTTACACATTCAAAGAATGCACTTCATCCACCATCATCATCATCAGACATTTTCAATCCACTGCAGGATGAAGTGGATTGCTGCCTTGGCATATTACCCCTGAAGCCTAATGTATATAGATCACGGAGAATTCCGTATCGCCAAACTGTGTCAAAAGCTTTCTCAACGTCTAAATAAACTGTAGTCAAATGTTCCTTCCTTAATAAGGGATTGCAAATCTGGTTTTCCATTTGTATCAAGAGATCTAAAGTTGATCTACCTGTATGAAATTCACACTGCGATGAATTGTTGATAAGGTTGTATTTGCTCAGCACCCAGGTAAGACGAGAGTTAACCATTTTTTTCCATTATTTTGCCCATACAACTGGTGAGGGCAATAGTTCAATAGTGACGTGGGTTCATTGAATCTTTGCCAGGTTTTAATAATGCTATGACATACGAGTGTCGCCAGGTATCAGGGAAAGTATTTTCTGTAAAAACGCAGTTATACAGAGTGTCTCAAAAATACACGGCATAACTTCAGGAATGAGTTCCTCATATGCAGACGATAAAAATATTTTATATCAACATAGTTCCGGAAATGTTTGGTTCGCGAGTTATTAACCAGAATGCCTTATCTTCCACAGGTGATTTCCTTCATCACAAGGTATGACAGAATCTGGTGGTTTTCCATTCCGACCATGTACTCAAATCAGGAGCAAGCGAATATGCACTTTATGTAATCTTAAATTATAGGTGAAAACCTCATACCTTTGATTAGGGCTGTTAATCTATCAACACTCAATTGCGAATGATTATAATATGAACTTACCCCCCCCCCCGGTGTATTGTCATAAATGAATCAAGTTAAAATAATTATTAATTAAAATAAGCATGCCTTCAACTCTCATATCACGTCAAGGGAACTGGAAAGACAGCGGCCACCAACCTCCAAAAACCAACACCACATGCCATCATGAGAATTGAAAAACAATTGTCGCGAAATTCTAAAAATGACGACACAAATAAATTAATTCACACATAAGTTAAACTTTAAAATCATTATTTAACTTCTTTTAAGAGACCATCTTATATGGTTTGTTACCGTGTTCACAAGAAGTACAAAAGTTATTCGCGAATATCACCCCCCCCATTTTATATCAAATTAACGACACCTGAAACGAGATTATTTACATAAACCAATGTATGAATTGCTATTCATGCATGCATGCATGCAAGTGTCCACGAGTTCGAAATATTAATAGAATTAACATTTAATCTCATTTCTAATGTTTCGGCAATTAATAATTTAAAATATTCACGCTGTTAATTAAGAACCTTGGATTCATTAAAAAGAAACACATGTCCATCAGTGATTGCATGAAACGCAAGCTCAGATGCACCCATCCTACCAGCTCTAACTGATGCCAAATGCTGCTGTAGCCTTAGCGAAAGTAAATTTTGGGTTGAGCCAATATAAGTAGAATTGCACCCATCACAAGAAATATTGTAAACAATATTGTGGGCTTCCATGGTAGGAACTACATATGCCCTATATTTCAAGATAGCATGGAGCTTACTCATGGGTTGTGGAACAATCTTAAATTCAGTCTTCTTAAATATGTTAATAAATTGTCTATACCAATGTTGTATATAAGGAACTTTAATAAAATGTTTGTAATCTGCCCTGTCATTTGTTGTACCAGTCTCCAATTTATATTTTGCCTGTTGACTAATCTGCATAATGGTATCCTATTTAAAATATGATATCCTATAGGATATCCTATTTAACCCCTATTTAAAAATCTTTTTGTCAGTTCCGCGAGTTCATCCAACAAGGATTCTTGAGTAGAGCTGTATCTATATGCATTATAAAACTGGTTAAAAATAATGCTCCTTTTATATGTAAATGGGTGATAGCTTGAACAGTGCAAAAATTTTCCAGTTTTCGTTGACTTCCTATAAATTTTTTAAAACTATGTTTTCATTAACTCTGGTTAAAGTAAAATTTAGAAAATTTATGGATTTCTGATGCGGGACTTCCATTCCTAGAGTGAACTTAAGTTGAGTATGAATGTTATTAAATGTATCCAGGATCTTCTGTACTATACATTTATTAGTAATTATTAAGATATCTACTGTAGAACATTATATTAGGGAGATGTGGCGTTATGTATAACTGCTTGATCTTATTTAGATAGATTTCAGCCACCAATCCACACTAGCTAAGTCCCATTGGTAACCCGAATATCTGCTTGTACATTTTATCTTGGAAATTAATATAATTGGTTTGTACAAGAAATTTAATCAAATTAAATTTGACATGTTTAAACAGACTGTCTGATCATTGATAAGGTCCCATTTTACGTCAAGGGCACATTCTACATGTACGTTTGTGTACAAGGAAACAACATCTAAAGAGAATAATTTGTCATCTCCATTTAGAGTTTTTTCTTTTAATTAGTTGAATAACATCTTGAATTCTTTAAACTAAACTTTAATGTTAAACGTAAAGGTTTAATAATGTAAAGGTATGCCGCGAGCGATGCAAAAGCTATGTTTCTGTAAGAAACAATAGGTCTAATAGGGTATCCTATTTTATGAAGTTTGACTTGTCCAAAAAAGAGTTGGTACCGCATTAGTCCTAGCCTTAAGGGATTTTAAAGTGGCCATCCAAATATAGTCTTTTTTTCTGAACTCAGTAAACTTGCTATTAAATTGTTTAATTAAGTTGTCAAACACCACTTTCTCTACATAATTTTTGGAGACCAATGCTTTCTTCTTTTGATAACCTAGGTATATACAGGTCCCTGTTCAATGCAGTATAGAGCTCACTTGGTTACATTAATAATCGCTTGGCACCCAGGGCCCAATGTGTGTGATAACTACTACTGTTAAAAGGTCAAATTGGGTTGTGAGTCAATTTTAATTCTGAAATGGAAATTAAATTAAAAGTAATGCTAGTCTATTATTATATTCAAATATGGACTATTGAAAGTTTGCAAATCTCCTTACCTTTCTTTTAAGGCATCATATGTGAGATCATCTACAGCTAGCTGATTTGGTTTCAGAGTACCAGAGTAATTATGCAATAGGTTGTTATCAAATTTTAATTCTAATGGAACTGAAGGAATGGACCTAAAAACAATTAAAAATATGCTAGCAGATTAACGTGACTTCTGATATATTCATAAGTTAATTGAACATTTTAAAAATTTATTCACAGAGTACATAAA
Organism: Mastigoproctus giganteus; assembly: GCF_048544385.1. Taxonomy (NCBI): domain Eukaryota; kingdom Metazoa; phylum Arthropoda; class Arachnida; order Uropygi; family Thelyphonidae; genus Mastigoproctus; species Mastigoproctus giganteus. Next base: position 88,869,299 of record NC_143576.1, on the reverse strand, counting down.
CTGCACTTATGAACACTAATTAGAAAGGATTCGAGTGATAAACATGAGACATATGACACAATAAAATGAGCAGCTTCCTGCATATATATTGATGGAAGCTTTATTCACAAATATGTAAGAGATAACACAAATAGGCATCAAAGTAGTCATTTGTTCACTGCACTTCTCTAAATGAAAATTTCTGCTCTCAGCAATGCACAGTGCAAATCGAACTGAGTTTTATTCAAGCCAGAAATTCATATTTTTTGTTCACAGATTTGTACAAAAGTTCTATATTTGCACCATCTCATAGAAAATGAGATCAATCCTGTACAACAGTCAACCTAGAGAATGACTGTTGCACTGGATTGGAGAATGACAATTATTGAAAAGTGCTTGAGTGGATGATTAAATATAGGGGCAATCAATAAGTAAATGATGGACCATAAGCTGAGTATCATGGGACAAGCACTGGGGAAGGTTTTCTCCCAATAACAGGAAGAGATGTATAAGATGGACATGCCCAGTTCTGTCACCAGTGGGAAGATCTGATTGTAGTGTTTAAGGGTGTAAATGGATGGAGTAAACTAAATGCTGATGGCATCCTCACTCTTTCTTAAACAACACACATAAGGGAACATATATTTAAATTGAAAAAAGGCTGGTTGCAGAATAGATGTATCAGAATTTGCTTTCAGACAAAAAGTAATTGATTGTTGAAAGAAATTTCCATGTGGTGTTGTATAAGTATATAGTTTGATTAAAGAGGCCTATGCGCTCCGGATTCATAACTACTAAAATTAAATTATGGTTTCTCAGAGCGAAACGGATACAAATATAGATTGTAACAGGTTTAATAGAAAACATACATATATTGGATAGATACATAAAGCTTTTGGTTATCTAGTTAACCTTCTTCAGTTGATATGAAATGACAGTTAGAATGGAGGCGTGTAGTGCCAATCTGGTACGTGAAGCACGTGGCTAATTGTTTGAGATTGAAGCCTGTGGCTGTGATGCATGTGGACGTGGCCAGCGCTTGTCAATAGACAGGATGTGTACTGGCCAATTTACCAACTTCCGGTCAGCACACGCGCGTAGCCATCTTCTTGCCACTGCACAAACCTTACTAACTCGCGCCTGGACACACTCTAGCTCTGTAAATGAGAGGCACACAGAAATCGCTAAAGTCAAGGCAGACCTTACGAGGTGTGGCTATCCCATCAATACCCTTGACAGGTGTGACCTACAGGCATGCGACCACGTAGCGACCAACAGAAACATCTAAGGTGGTGACTCAACCACGAGCGCCTTTATCCCATACTACCCAAACTTGTCACAACAGGTCTGTAGAATCATAAAATCACATGGGATAAAGTGCGTGCAACTCCCAGGCAGGAAGTTACGATCCCTCATCTCCAGAGTGAAAACACCTGTCCCCACACTACTACAAAGCGGATTGGTCTACCGCATCTCTTGCCGTGACTGCACTAGCTGCTACTTCGGGGAAACTGGGAGACGGCTCGAAAAACGCCTTTCCGAACACAAAAGAGCGATCCGCTTAGCGGATGTGGGGCACTCAGCTATTGCCGAGCACGTCTGGGCAACCCACCACGACATTGACCCACACTGCGATGTCGTGATTGTAGATAAGTCCCGCCATTATCTGCGCTGCGCCGCACCTGGTTGGAATCGTTAAACATCAAATGCTCCAATACCTCGGTGAACAGGAACGGTGGTTGTCAAGTCCACCCTATCACCGAAGCAACGATCCTGTCTATTGACAAGCGCTGGCCACGTCCACATGCATCACAGCCACAGGCTTCAACCTCAAACAATTAGCCATGCGCTTCACGTACCAGATTGGCACTACACGCCTCCATTCTAACTGTCATTTCATATCAGCTGAAGAAGGTTAACTAGATAACCGAAAGCTTTATGTATCTATCCAATATATGTATGTTTTTCTATTAAACCTGTTACAATCTATATTTGTATCCGTTTCGCTCTGAGAAACCGTAATTTAATTTTAGTAAGTATATAGTTTGGATAAATTTAAGGAATTTAAATTCAGTTTTTGTGCAATTAAAAATACACAGGTGCCCAAGGGATTTAAAAAATATATAATCATTCAAAAATCCGTAAAACCCCTTTAAAAACCTCATTTTTTAAACTTCCATTTTTTTTATTTCAAGAAAATGCTTCCATATCTCTATTCACATTACAAGTTACAGAGGATCATTTATAAATTTTTTTTTTTTTTTTTTTTTTTCATTGTAACAAAAAATGTTTATAAAAATAAATAAAAATGTTTTGATTTAAACCTATGAAAATTACTGACAAATGATTAGTGAATTTTTTGTCAAAAGTTTTTCAGGTGAATCAAGACATAAGTCCAAGTCAACTTCCCTTAATAATAAGGTAAATTGGCTGGGACTTTGAAATAAGTCCCAGCCAAATTAAGTAAATATTATTAATTTTTAGTGTAATATTAATATTTTATAAATAAAGAGAGGATGGACTGGTGTATCAAGTTAAGTGCAAGGATCAGCCAGGGAGCCCACCGCCTGTCTCTTATCTTCCTAAATGATATTGATGTGAAAATACAGATGAAGCTTTAAAGTCTGCTGATGATTTGAAGACAGGAAGGATAGTTTTAAGACCAGAACTAGCTTTGAAATGATTTAGATCATTTACAGATGTGATCTGAAAAATGACAACTGTTCAAAAATGATTTATATTCAGAAATTTAATTCTTCTGAATTTAAATCCAAGAATTATAAACTAGGGGAAAAGGAGTTAAAAATGGTTCAGGACAAAAAAAGAAAAAAAAAAAAAGACTTAGAAAGTATGAATCAGATGTGAAATTTATGGAACATTGTAAGCAGACAAGAAGGAAGGTGTCCCTTGGACCTCTATAAGTAATAAGACAGGTATTGTTTCTTTATAACTGAAATAACAATGAATGTCGTTGTATAGTGCAGGGGTCGGCAAACCTTTTTTGGAAAGGGCCAGATTGTAAAATTTTTAGGCTCGGCGGGCCAGGTAACAAGCTCGAAGATATTTACATAGGTAATTCTACTCATAGAGCAACAAAAAAAAAAAAACAGGTTCAAAATCTTTTTATTAGGAAGTGATATTTTACATAATATTTATCACATGCTGACACTTACAAAAAAATTAATAAAATATTTCCATTTATTAATAAACGTATTATAGAACTTGTTAAATTTTGTACTAATGCGATGAATGTAACTGTTTTTTCTGAGATAATATTTCATCATACTGGAGTTCGAAGTTAGTACTTCCTATCATTAAAGTTGTTTGCAAATGGTCATCCGTTAATAAGGATCTGTATTGCGATTTTACATATTTCATTTTCGAAAATGTCTTTTGACATTGGTAAGTACTCCCAAATACAGATATAAATCCCCGTGCCTATGATTTTAATTGACCATATTTATCTTCCAAAAGATATTTATAGAATTGGGTTAGGTCCATTTCTTTAAACCTAACCTTTAGCATATCATCATTTTGCAGATCAATCACTTCCAATTGAAGGTCTGATGGAAGCTCCTCAATTGTACAGCCAAATGGATTTTGAAATATGGAAATATCTTTTGCACTTGCATCAAGATCCGAAAAACGCAGTTGTAACTGTAGTTTAAGTTCAGAAAATATATCTGCCGCAAATTTTTTTGGGAATGGGGATTTCGCTAATATTTGAAATTTTTTACAGCATGGAAAATGGTCAAACTTGGTTAATGTGATTTGTGTTTCAAACAATGCAAATTTTTGATGATATGACTTTATGATGGAATATGTTTCACATATGAGCACTGTTTTCCCCTGTAATTTTAAGTTAAATTCGTTAAGATATCCCACAATGTCTGTAGCAAATGCTAATTTCCATAGCCATTCATTGTTAGATAATAGTGGTTGTGGGCAGTTTTTCTCATTTAGAAAAATTTCTATTGCTTCTCTGAGTTCAAAAAATCTCAATAAAACTTTTCCATTGCTGAGCCATCGAACTGCTGTATGGTAGGGCAAATCAGAATATTCGGCTTCAATCTCTAATAAAAAAATCACGAAACTGACGATGGTTAAGTCCACGAGAGCGAATAAAGTTAACCGCTGACACAACTGGTTCAATAAAAACATGACAGATTGAGGTGTTTCCCAGAAAGAGCCTGCTGGTGAATAATACAATAAATTACCAGAGGTTTTGAACATTTAGCTTCTTCACAAGCCTTAAATATTTGTCCAACTAATCCTTTCCCTGTTCCACACATATTTTTACCACCATCAGTTGTGACACATTTTAACTGATTCCATTGCAAATTGTACTGTGTTAGCATTTTCTCAACTTCCTTGAAGATATCTTCGCCTGTAGTTGTTCCATGCAGACTATTCATAGAAGCTAATTCTTCGGTAACCTCAAACTCATTATTGACTCCTCGAATAAACAGCAACAATTGGGCAGTATCAGTAATGTCTGTAGACTCATCAAGAGCCAACAAAAATCACTTGAAATTTTTTGCCTTGTCTTTTGATCGACTCGATGTGGCTCCCGATGTCCTCAACTCTTCTAACAGTTGTTCTCGCCAAAAGACTGGCAGATCGAAACAAATCCATTTTCTCTGGACACATTACTTTGGCTGCCACAAGCAAACATGATTTAATTAATTCACCATCGGTAAATGGTTTCCCTTTCTTGGCTAATAAATGAGCTATTCGTAAGCTTACTTTAGTTACTGCTTCATTATCATTTTTTATTTTAACGAATAAATTGCGTTGTGATGATGCATTACGTTTTAAACTTTCCAATTTTAGCTTCCGTTGATTTTCTGTGAGTTTTGAATATTGTGCTGCGTGCTTACTTTGGTAATGACGACGTATTTCGTACTCTTTTCGCACAGCTATTGTGTCATTACATAATAAACATGATACTTTGTCATTTATTTCTATGACAAAATAATTCACACTCCATTCAGCTTTAAAAGCACGACATTCGGAGTCCACTTTTCTCTTCATATTTGGTCTTGAGGGTGACATGGAAACGGTGGGTAATAAATAAAAGGGGGAAAAAATTGCCGAGCACCGTGACAGACAATACCACGTGCGCCGCTAAAGCAAAACTGAGAGAAATGCTGGCAACACTTGTTCTACGGTAGACAACAGAATGCGAATATGCCATGCCAATAGCGTCACATGTGGTCATTATTCTCAACTTGACTATTGCAGCGCGTAATTTGATTTATTTTAAATTTTTTCGTGTAAAAAACAATATTAACCCGCGGGGCGGATTAAAAAGAGGGGGCAGGGCGGATTTGGTCCGTGGGCCATAGTTTGCCGACCCCTGGTATAGTGGATTAATTCACAATGCAAACAAGGATCTAAATGCCAATATCTTTCAATTTAGCTTTAACTATATCTTTAAATAAGGAGTTTTCTTTGCAGATGACTCCACCAAGAAATAAACTATTTAACATTTATAGACCATAACAATAAATGATAATGAAACCATGATAATAAATAACTTTACCATAATGTATAAAGTGTTAGAATAGTTTACCATATATTCCAGCATATAAGACCTCTAATTTTTGCCTTGAAATTTCATGCCGTATAAGCCAACCTCTATTTCTTTCCCAAGAATTGCCCTGAAAATTTGTGCTTAATCATATATTTGCCATATAAGTTAACTCCCTTTTTTACAGGCATCTGAAGGCTGGTCACAGCTGAGTGATCAAGCATGAGAGTGCAGTAATGTACACACGTTTGAAGGGCAGTGTGTCAACCCTGCATGACTGCTAAATACAGTTAATGACTATATCTATGTCCTAACAATTAATTGTAGCCTCCTTCGACTTAGTGGTCATGTTGGCATATAAACAAGAACATTTTGTCCCTGGTTTTCTGGTGTAATAGGCATAATGTACTTTTTTCATTCATTGTTTATAGGCTATATTCATTGTTTATAGGTAAATTCAATAAAGATTTATCTTTCTCATCTCCTGCAGTGGTATAGTACAGTAAAATATATTCATTAATTACCACTTTCTGCTTTAAATTATATTAATTTTGCTCTGTATCTTTATATTGTGGCATTTCATTACACACATGGTAAACTGTGAAGAAAGCCATCAGTGTAAAACCAGTACTTCTATATGTAGAAGATCACAAATTCTAAATCTACAAGCAGAAAAAAAAAAACCTACAGGCATAGATGATAATGAAATATAAACTATATTGATGCCATATGTGCAACGCAGGAGACTTTGACTATATAACTGAGCCATTCCTTGTCACCCATTTAGTACTTTACTATAAATTGATTTCTCTGAAAACAATGCCTCAAACAAACTCTGTAAACAATGATACATTTTCAAAAATAACTTAACAAGATAATCATTTAATTCTGAAAACCCAAAATGTAAACCTGAGAACTTAACTTCCAACAAATTCTATTATATATATATATATATATTTTTTTTTTTTTTTTATAAGAAAGTTACAGTTTAAAATATTATTAATAATGGTTTATGGATCTGGGACACTGTTATGTGCAGAAAGCACCCAACATCATAATGGCTACATAAGTTTGTAGCAGAGAAAGGCAACGTGCTAACATTACAGTACTCGTAATTAGGGAGGACAAAGGGCTAACGGAACAGAAATCATCATAACGATGAACAAAGAAGGGAGCTAAGATAAAAAGAAGTAATAAGAATTACTTAATGCTGTTCATCCCGTGACCTTAGTGCCTTAGGACAAACAACATTAAGTAATTCTTATTACTTCTTTTTATCTTAGCTCCCTTCTTTGTTCACCATGATGATGATTTCTGTTCCATTAGCCCTTTGTTCCCCATATTACGAGTACTGTAACGTTAGTGTGTTGCCTTTCTCTACTACAAACTTTATATATATACACATCAGCGTATATTACACTGGTGTTCAAAGAAATCATCACATAGGAATTTCACATATCTAACCCTTTTTCACAATGGTACATTACAATAATGACTAGCATCACAAATATAAATATAAACAAAAAATATTTATTAATAGTTAAGGCAAAGCTAAATAATATTTAACAGGTGCTCTCAAAATATCCCAAAATGAGCATTTTCAATCTTTATACAACAGTTTTGTAAACACAACAATTATGGCTGAAATGTTATCAAAAGCTCTCAATTTGCTTCAGTTTATCATTTTAAACAAAAAAAAAAAAAAATTAATGTTCACCAGGTGCAAACTAATATTTAGTGAACTGCTTCTGGCCCTGATGACAGCAGCACACTGTCAAGGCATTGACAAGATCAATTTCTGAAGATAATCACAACTGATAGTTCGTGGTTCCAAACACGAATAATGGCTTCCTGAAGTTCACAAAGGGTCTTTGGTTCTTTCTGGCAACTGCAGATTCCATACAATGCCAAGTTCCCTATAGGATTCAGGTCCGGGCTGTTTCCTGGCCAGCTAAGAGTTGTAATGGACCATTCTTCCAACCATTTTTTTCACCTGTAACAAACGTAAACACATTAGTGTCGAACCCCTAATGCAGAAATGAAGTTAAAGTAACTACAGAAGTGTCTACTTACACTTTTTTCCCGATGACCAGGAGCAGTGTCATCCTGAAAGTGCAGTTACTTGGCAGGTTGAAATGGTCTCTAATGGTTGGCGGCAATCTACCTTCCAATATAACCAGGTATCCACTAGCATTTACAGAACCTTTTATAATCTGCAGGTGACCTACTCTGCGATACGAAATGCATACCCATATCATTTGGCTGGTAGGGAATTTCAATGTAGACACAATACAGTCTGGATGATATTCTTCACCACGTCTACAGCAAATCGTTTGTCTCCCATCAGAGCCATGCAGGTTGAATTTCCTCTCATCCAAGAAACTAACCGACTTCCACTGCTCGAAGGTCCATTTGACATGCTCCTTCCACCAAATTAATCTGGCCTTTTTCATTTTTTGTGTGAGGAGGGGCGTCTTCTTACGACAACAGGCTACAAGTCCATTTTTGAAGAGGCATCTTCTGACTGTTACTGCACTTGCTACCATTCCTGTATGTTCTTCCCATTCTCTTTTCAGCTCAGACGAAGAAGCTTTACGGTTTTTAAGGCATAAGCGCCTCAAAACACGATCCTGTTTTAGTGTAGAGCCTTATTTATAGACTGTTATAGCCCCAATGACTCGAATGAGTACAATCAACAATTGTACAGAGAAATAGAGTGGGCTAGTAAATCAGAATGTCTTATAATGGGGGATTTTAACTTCCTAGATACTGACTGGAACTTGTGGGGGTTGGTCACTCACACACTAGTAAGACTTTTGTGGATTTATTGGATGATTGTTTTCTGCAGCAGCATGTTCGAGAGGCAACCAGAGAGGGTAATACTCTTGATCTGGTTATCAGCAGTGATCATTCATGTATTAAGAATTTGCAGATAATGGAACCACTAGGTGGCAGTGATCATAGTGTACTGATGTGGGATTTACTTAAAGATATAATTACCATCAGGGGTAAAGGAAAGGGTTTTTGCTTCCATAAAGGTGAGTACAGTGGTCTCAGACAGTTTTTAAATTCTGTATAGTGGGACCAACTGACGATGTTACCAACAGTAAATTCTAAGTGGGAAGCATTCAAGGAATTAATCGTGGATGCTACTAAAAGTTTGATACCTATTAAGAAATATTGTTCAAGGTTTAGGCCTAAATGGTTATCAAATGAACTAACGAGACTCGTGACAGAGAAGAAAAATGCATGGGATGCATATAAATGATCAAGCGACTCAGAAGCGTATGGCAGATATAAGCTAGTCTGTAATCAGGTCACAAAGGAAGTTAGGCAGGCGAAGGCAGATTATGAGAAATCTTTGGCAAAAGATCCTAAGAAAAACAGCAAGGATTTCTTTACTTATATAAACACTAAAAGGAAGGGGATAAATCTGATTGGTCCACTTGATATCGATGGTTCGACTGTTGATGATCCTGTTCAGATAGCAAACAAACTGAACGAGTATTTTGCATCTACATTCACACATGAGGAGTTATTAAAGTTTGAAAATGGCAGAAGGTTATGAAATTGTAGCAGGGTGCTTAATGATTTTTTATAACTGAGAGCAAAGTGGAGAAAAATTGTTGAAGTTAAACATAAGAAAGGCACCTGGGGTGGATGGCTTCTATCCAATTATATTAAAGGAGGCAACAAAGCAACTAAGCAAACCCTTAGCCATAATTATGAGAGCATCCTTGGACTCAGGGGAGGTTCCCACGGACTGGAGATGTGCAAATGTATCCCCAATTAACAAAGGGGGATCGAAGGGCGACACGAGTAATTACAGACCAGTTAGTTTAACTTCTGTTCTGGGTAAAATAATGGAGTCACTGGTTGAAGATGCATTGCAGGATCACCTAGACAAGACTGCAGCAATAATTCAGACACAGCATGGGTTTGTTAAGGTAAAGTCTTGTCTGACAAATTTGATAGGATATTATGATGTCGTTACAAAGGAACTGGATGCAAAAAATAATTTTGATATCATATATTTGGATTTCAAAAAGCTTTTGACTGTTGCACATGGAAGACTATTGTACAAATTGGAGCAGAATGGTATTAAGGGTAAGTTGCTACAATGGATAAAAGGATGGTTGAGTGAGAGAAGCTAGAGGGTGGTAATTAATGGGTGCTGCTTGAAATTTTTTATTTTGGTTTTTTAGAAGCATTAGCAACTAAGGTCACATTGCTCTGGGAATGTGCGGGGGTCATTCCCTTGATCTTTCTGCATCCTCCGTATTTGGTGGTGACGGGCTCTAACCACTGTCTAATCAAGAAGCGTGTGCTTCTTCCCACCTGGCTACGGAGGCACCCCAATGGATGCTACTCTTCATGGACTAATGTTATTAGTGGAGTCCCACAGGGTTCGGTGTTGATTCCTCTGTTGTTTTGTATATTTATCAATGATATTGATAAAGGTATATCAGGCTTAGTGTCGAAGTTTTCAGATGATACAAAGGTTGGCAAGGTTGTTAATGACAGTAATGGCAGTGTACTACTGCAACAGGATCTAGATAATTTGGGCAGATGGGCTAAGAAGTGGCAACTGAAGTTTAACCTTGACAAATGCAAAGCACTGCATATGGGTAGAAGTAACCCCAGAGAAACGTACCAACTGTGTGGTACTAAACTTAAGGTAGAAAATGAAAAAGACCTGGGAGTAATTGTGCAGGCAGATATGAAGTTTTCTGAGCAATGCAGAGAGGCTGCCAGGGCGCAGGTCATGGGGTTTTGTCAATAATATATAGGAATTTTGCTAGCAGGGAAAAGGAGGTGATTGTCACCTCTGTATAAGGCAATGGTCAGGCCACGCCTTGAGTACTGTGTACAGGTCTGGAGGCCTCATTTTAGGAAGGATGTAGATTTGCTTGAGCGTGTACAGAGAAGGGCAACAAGACTGGCGAGGGCAATGAAGGGATCCTCTTACCAAGAGAGGCTTAAGTTCTGCAAATTGTAGTGGCTGGAGACTAGGCACCTGCGCGGTGATCTGATTGAGGTGTATAAGGCCTTGAATGGGTTAAGCACGCTGAATTCTGATGGGATCCTTTCACTTGTTCAGATTACGAACCTAAGGGGGCATAAATTCAAATTAAGAAAAGACAGATGTAGAATAGATGTGCGGAAATTTGCCTTTAGCCAGCGGGTGGTTAATTGCTGGAACAAACTTCGATCTGTCTTGAAAGTTGATAGGGTTAAATAAATTTAAGGAGGAACTGGACAGGCATTTGGAGGGAATGGTGTGATTTTTTTTTTTTTTTTTTGGCTGATGCTGCATAAGCTCATACACTTGCTTTCTTGCGTCACATGCCACTACTACTACTTGCATCCGGTTCCTTTTTTCCTATCAGCCGGTGCCTCCGTAGCCAGGTGGGAAGGAGCAGCAGTGAGTAGCACACGCTTCTTGATTAGACCGGGGTTCGAGCCCGTCACCACCAAATACGGAGGATGCGGAAAGGTCAGGAATGACCACCGCATGTTCACGGAGCAATATGGCCTTAGTTGCTAATGCTCCTAAAAAACCAAATAACAACAACAACATCCTCCTATCAGCAGAACCAGTATTCTTGAGTTTGGAGAGAAATCTACTCACTGTCGACTGATTACAAGACGCTCTATAAGCAATATGAAGGGAAGAATATTCTTCCTCACGTAAAGCAACAATAGCATTCTTTCTTCGTGGCGTCAACTGCACGTAACTCGCCATCCTGACACAAGCAAGGAATGACTGCAACTCTTGCAGAGCGTGCTTATATAGCTGAAAGTAACAGCTGATGCAATATTAAATCATCACCTACACGTGTCAATCTTATCTGATGCAATCTGTAAGAAATACTGCCATATTCTTACGTTATTCGGACGACAATTACAATTTTAAGGGGTGATGCACTTTCTTTGAACACTGTGTGTGTGTGTGTGTGTGTGTGTGTGTGTGTGTGTGTGTGTGTGTGTGTGTGTGTGTGTGTGTGTGTGTGTGTGTGTGTGTGTGTGTTAATTCATGTCTTTCTAACAATAAGCACATCACACTAATTCGCACTTATGATTTTATGCTCAGCATGTATAAGTCAACATTAAAATTTTAGATAATTTTTTAGTATATCAAAGGGTGTTGTTGTTTTGGTTTTTAGGAGCATTAGCAACTAAGGCCATATTGCTCCGGGATATGCGGTGGTCATTCCCTGACCTTTCTGTATCCTCCGTATTTGGTGGTGACGGGCTTGAACCCCGGTCTAATCAAGAAGCGTGTGCTACGCACTGCTGCTCCTTCCCACCTGGCTACGGAGGCGCCCATATCAAAGGGTGACCGACATGCCTAAATACATGGTATTTCTTGATGTCTTTCAATTTTACTAAAAGTTAAAGCACTGTTAAACTTCAAACAGTTTATATGTAATAATATCATAACATATCAAGTCAAGTCATATCTTTTGGGATGATTAAGATATATATATATATATATATATATATATATATATATATAATAATTCATTTATGCAGGCTGCATCAACAAGAAAAGAAGTTAAAATCAGCAGGATTTTCAGCTTTGAATCCACCAGAAAATTTCAACTCGAACAGATGGTAGGTTGGGACAATCTATCAATATATGCCTGATGATGACTTGGCTTTAATAGGTAGTATATATTTGAGGGTTTTCTCTGTAGAGCAGATGACAACAAGTAAGGAAGATGTGTTCAATGCCCGAGAAAGGATAACCTGTTCTTTTATGTTTGAGCATAAACTGGAATTCCATTTATAGATAGTGTTTATTCTGCAAGTTTACTCAATAGCTCGTTTCTCCATGCTTTTAAAGGCATGAGGAATGCTGTACTGCTTTTATTACAAAAAAATACTCAAAAACCATATGTGACATTATTTTTATGCCATTAATATATTTCAGGTGGATTTTTTACAACTGTATGAGCCCATTTGTACCTAGTATTTTTGCACGAATATATTTAATATATATATTAAATATTTAAAATATATTAAATAAGTAGTAAATATGCTGTACATCAGAGTAAGGGCTACAGAGACTGTGTAAGGCAATAAGTAAGCAGCCACTCCAGTAAAAGTGTGACAGATCTATTTGTATGTAGGTGCCTCTGTAGCCAGGTGGGCAGGAGCAGCAGTGCGTAGCACACGCTTCTTGATTAGACCGGGGTTCAAGCCCGTGACTACCAAATACGGAGGATGCGGAAAGGTCAGGGATCAACCACCGCATATCCCCAGAGAAATATGGCCTTAGTTCTCTGCACTATAGGAAGCACATATTTTTATTGCACTCAGGGTGGACAATGTTCCACAGCAGCTCAGAGCTCGTGACACTGGCAATAATACAACCTAGATCTATTCTCATTTTTCCAGGAAATCTATTATCCCAAGCAGTATACTCCCATTATGCTTTTGATCCAATTTCATAGATCATTGTAGATCGAACAGTATAGATCTCACCCAATTTGAATAAGGATATGAAATCTGTGTTAATATGCTTTCACTGCATATTAACACAGTTTTTTTTTTCATATGTATGGCAGAAACTTAGGTGCTTCAGCATAAAAAATATTCCATTGTTATGAAAAGAATCTAATCTTATTATTAGGCAAATTGTATATTGGAACTCCACAATCCGTATGAGAGCTTGCAAGAGCTTTATATACATTAAGCTATGTGCTTCTGTTTGCACCCCACTTTGCAGCAGAGGTTGCTCAAAGAATGTTGAGTTTACTAAGACAGGTCATGCAGTCTTTGAATATGATCTTATTCACTAGAGCCATCTGTGTCCAAACCATAACAGTCTACTTACCTGCATTTTTATTTCAATCAACCTTACACCTAGACTCCCTCTGATATACTCATTCCATCCTTCCTTTTATGTGTTTGACCTCTATGCATGATAACTTCATATGTATATTTTCATAAATATATATGTTATGGGTTTATAGTGCTTAGTTTAAGTACTAATAGTGTGCTTATTTTTGAGAGCATGACTGTATATATTGTTTAAATGATAATTGTTTGTATTACATGTGCATGATAATTTTGCTTGTTTCGGGCCCTCAGTCATATTCACATTGCCAAACACAATGGAGAGTTCCAGTCTGTGTTTCTGTATCTTGGAGCATGTATGAGTAGCGAGTAAAAATATGTACGGCAGTTTGTGCTGCTTGCATCGATATGGACATGCTGAAATATATTACCCTACTCGCAATGTGTACAAACGAATGCATGTTATAAAACTTAATATTGTGGATAAAATATAAAAATGAACTCTGTAAACAAAGTAATATCTGTGATAATCTAAGTATACACATATTGAATGAATATGGGTGATTGTCAACCTGTGATTATATGCGTGTGGGAAAGTATATGTTTGAGACGATGTTGGATAGAGATATACACATATGAAATAATAGGCTTACTGACTTCCACACATGTATGCACAGTCACATGCACCAGCAAACATTGTTTGCTGATTCATGTGATTGTGTATATGAGTGTGGAAGTCAATAAGCCTATTATTTCATATGTGTATATCTCTATCCAAGTTCTGCGCAAAAAATGTGCTTGCTTAACCTGGGAAAAAAAAGAAAAATAAAAGTACGTGTCGTCCTATTCGGGGTACTGGAGTGAGTGGGATAAGTGTGCGAAAAGGATAGCTGAATGTGAATGGCTTATCTATGTAGATTATTATACCCTGAATACTTACAAAAAAAAAAATTAAAAAATGTGAAAATGAGCGAAGAAACAAATAAATAAATACTAACGAAGACAGAAATGAAAATGGAAGATATGTGGTAGGAATAAGTGTCAAAAAATTTATAAATATATTAAATATAGGACAAATACAGCCAAAATTATAATCCAATAAATAATAAATTTAGATCGCCGCTGACTTGAGATAATGCCAGGGCCAAAAAATGTGAAATATCATTAAAATCAAACAAAAAAACCAACCACAAAAGAAAATAGATATATGACAAACAAAAGGAGGAATAAGAACAGACAAATGGAGACAGGCATTAACTGAAATGCCAGCCCACCGAAGCAATAAAATCACATCACAGAGGCCCTAATGCAGTAACAAAATTGAAACAACATTCTTACTTTCTAGAATATTCTAGAATTATCCACAATCTTCTATAATATATATATTTTTTTTTTTATGTAAACCCCAAACACGAGAGGTATTAGAACCTATAATACTTAGTACCGTGCTTGGAGGTTGAGAAGACAAAAGAAGATATTTGTTGTCTCTTTAGAAAATACAGCTGCGAGTTACAGGCTCTAAGAAAAACGATAAGTGTTTGCTTTTTATTTACATAATTGTTTTTTATATTGTACTTAATACGTAGTCTTATAGTTTTAATTACACTGGTTATTTTTATTTTAATTTATATAAACAGTTTTTGTAGATATACGTAATACTTTATAAAACCGTTATTTCGTTCGAATATTGCAGGCATTGTTTTTGCATATAGTGATAGGGAATTCAAATTTTTAATTGAGGTAGCTAGGTAGATCTAACGTATAATTATAGAAACAGTAATACGCTTCACTGTTTCTATTAGATAGCGTAGTATTGACATTTAATTAATTTAATTTATTGATTTTATTAATTTAAAGTATCATGCCCCAAACTAGAGCAGCAAAGCAACGGGCACAAAGTGGCAGGAGTTCTGTGACTCGGGGGAGAACTGAGGGGGGCGATTCTCCAACGCATCACAGCCTAAAAAAATGTGCAACGTGTGAAATGTTTGCCGAACTATCTGGAACAGAGCATGATATTGCCATGGGGGATGTCTTTGTGTGTGTGCGATGTAAGGAGTGTAAGGAAATCAGGCAACAACTCAGTGTTGTTATGGGCCTATATGAGAGTTTGAAGGACAGGGTGGATGCCCTCGAAAGATCTAAATTGAGGGGCCCATCAGGCTCTCAGCTGCCCACATCAACGCCAGAGCTTGTACTTGGTCATCACACAACACAGCGGCAACCCCCAAGGCAGAATGCGCTGGTCCCTCAGGAACTAGTAGTTGTTGGTGACTCTATTGTCAGGGAAACGGGAAACATCCTTTGTAAAAAGGATAGGTGGAACAGGACCAGGGTATGTCTGCCAGGGGCAAAGGTTGATGACGTTGTAGAGCAGATATCATCTTTTAAGGGCACAAAAGGTGATATAGTTGTACACGTTGGCACAAATGATATCAAGAGTAGGAGACCGGCAGAATTACTTAACAAGTACAGGTCACTGATGAAAAAAAAGCCGTGAATTAGGATTGAATTTGAAAGTGTCTGCAATTCTGCCCAGACACGATAGGAGGGGGTATATGATAAGAGACCTGTCGATCAGTTCGGCCCTGGAGAGATTGTGCAAGGCTCAAGGGGTAGAATTTTTTTTCAGCCTGGTCTGTACTTGTTAACAGGAGAGACTGCTTCTACAGGGATGGGATATGCTTAAATAGAAAGGGTGCAAGAATGTTTGCTGATGCTATCGAGGCAGTGTTGGGTGAATCGGAAAACTGATAGCTTGGGGGGATACAAGGACTAATAGTTTAACAGTAGCCGTAGGCAGAGGTGAAGGTGATTCTTGCACAACTTCTATTAGAATAAGTAGCGACCTGGAGCGTGGGGTTTTGGGGGTTTCAGGGATGGGTGGCGGTCATCGTGGAACGGGTGGGTATATGGGATGTGTTAGGGTAACGAAAAATAGGAGTAGGAGCATGTATGCTAGCATGTATACCAATGCTAGAAGTATAGTAAACAAATTTGATGAATTTGAAGTGTTGGTCAAGACATCAAGGGCGGATATTGTTGGGATATCAGAGACATGGTGTCACACTGATATAAGGAATGCCAAACTGGAATTTGGGGAGTACAATGTGTACAGAAAGGATAGACAGGATAGGAAGGGAGGAGGTGTTATGCTGTTAATTAAGAAAAAACATAAAATCAAAAGAAGTGCATCCAGTTGATATAGATGAACAGTGCACTGTTCAGTCAGTTTGGTGTGACATAAGCACTACGAAAGCAAAAATAAGAGTAGGAGTGTGTTATAGGCCTAATGACTCGAATGAGTACAATGAACAGTTGTAAAGAGAAATAGAGTGGGCTAGTAAATCGGAATGTCTTATACTGGGGGATTTCAACTTCCCAGATATTGACTGGAACTTGTGGGTTGGGCACTCACACACTAGTCAGACATTTGTGGATTTATTGGATGATTGTTTTCTGCAGAAGCATGTTCGAGAGGCAACCAGAGAAAGTAATACTCTTGATCTGGTTATCAGCAGTGATCATTCATGTATTAGGAATTTGCAGTTAAAGAACCACTAGGTGGCAGTCATCACAGTGTACTGACGTGGGATTTACTTAAAGATTTAATTACCATCAGGGGTAAAGGAAAGGGTTTTTGCTTCCGTAAAGGCGAGTACAGTGGTCTCCGACAGTTTTTAAATTCTGTACAGTGGAATCAACTGATGATGTTACCAACAGTAAATTCTAAGTGGGAATTAATCAAGGAATTAACCGTGGATGCTACTAAAAGTTTCATACCTATTAAGAAATATTGTTCAAGGTTTAGGCCTAAATCGTTGTCAAATGAACTAATGAGACCCGTAACAGAGAAGAAAAATGCGTGGGATGCATACAAATTAACAAGTGACACAGAAGCCAATGATAGCTACAAGTTCATCTGTAACCAAGTTACAAAGGAGGTTAGGCAGGCGAAGGCAGATTTCGAGAAATCCTTGGCAAAAGATGCTAAGAAAAACAGCAAGGATTTCTTTACTTATATAAACTCTAAAAGGAAGGGGATAAATCTGATTGGTCCACTTGACATCGATGGTTCGACTGTTGATGATCCTGCTCAGATAGCAAACAAACTGAATGAGTATTCTGCATCTACATTCACACATGAGGAATTATTAAGGTTTGAAAGTGGCAGGAGGTTATCAAATTGTAGCAGGATACTTAATGATTTTGTAATAACTGAGAACAAAGTGGAAGAGAAACTGTTGAAGTTAAACGTAAGAAAAGCACCTGGGGTGGATGGGATCTATCCAGTTATATTAAAGGAGGCGGCAAAGCAACTAAGCAAACCCTTAGCCATAATTATGAGAGCATCCTTGGACTCAGGGAGGTTCCCACGGCCTGGAGATGTGCAAATGTATCCCCAATTCACAAAGGGGGATCGAAGGGCGACACGAGTAATTACAGACCAGTTAGTTTAACTTCTGTTCCGGGTAAAATAATGGAGTTGCTGGTTAAAGATGCATTACAGGATCATCTAGACAAGACTGCAGCAATAATTCAGACACAGCATGGGTTGGTTAAGGGAAAGTCTTGTCTGACAAATTTGATAGGATATTATGATATGGTTACAAAGGAACTGGATGCAAAAAATAATTTTGATATCATATATTTGGATTTCAGGAAAGCTTTTGACACTGTTGCACATGGAAGACTATTGTACAAATTGGAGCAGAATGGTATTAAGGGTAAGTTGCTACAATGGATAAAAGGATGGTTAAGTGGGAGAAGACAGAGGGTGGTAATCAGTGGGTGCTGCTCTTCTTGGACTAATGGTATTAGTGGAGTCCCACAAGGTTCGGTGTTGGGTCCACTGGTGTTTTGTATATTTATCAATGATATTGATGAAGGTATATCAGGCTTAGTGTCGAAGTTTTCAGATGATACAAAGGTTGGCAGGGTTGTTAATGACAGTAATGGCAGTGTGCTACTGCAACAGGATCTAGATAATTTGGGCAGATGGGCTAAGAAGTGGCAACTGAAGTTTAACCTTGACAAATGCATAATACTGCATATGGGTAGAAGTTTCCCCAGAGAAACGAACCAACTGTGTGGTACTACACTTAAGGTGGAAAAAAATGAAAAAGACCTGGGAGTAATTGTGCAGGCAGATATGAAGTTTTCTGAGCAATGCAGACAGGCTGCCAGGGCAGGTCATGGGGTTTTGTCAATGATATATAGGAATTTTGCCAGCAGGGAAAAGGAGGTGATTATCCCTCTGTATAAGGCAATGGTCAGGCCACGCCTTGAGTACTGCGTACAGGTCTGGAGGCCTCATTTTAGGAAGGATGTAGATTTACTTGAGCGTGTACAGAGAAGGGCAACAAGATTGGTGAGGGGAATGAAGGGATCCTCTTATCAAGAGAGGCTTAAGTTCTGCAAATTGCAGTGGCTGGAGACTAGGCACCTGCGCGGTGATCTGGTTGAGGTGTATAAGGCCTTGAATGGGTTAAGCATGCTGAATTCTGATGGGATCCTTTCACTTGTTCAGATTACGAACCTAAGGGGGCATAAATTCAAATTAAGAAAAGACAGATGTAGAATAGATGTGCGGAAATTTGCCTTTAGCCAGCGGGTGGTTAATTGCTGGAACAAACTTCCATCTGTCGTTGTGGAAGTTGATAGGTTGAATAAATTTAAGGAGGAACTGGACAGGCATTTGGAGGGAATGGTGTGATTTTTTTTTTTTTTTTTTTTTTTTTGGCTGATGCTGCATAAGCTCATACATTTGCTTTCTTGCATCACATGCCACTACTACTACTACTACTGGACTTGAACTTCTGTAGACTGTAATTTTCAGGAAATACGTATGAAGGAAGGTTGTCCCAGAAAACTGCAGTTGAATGAATAAACGAGGAACATGAAAAGTTGGTTCTGTGAGTTTCAAGTTGGACAGTAAATGGATGTTGGCTGGTGGCGGCACGTGTTCGGACTGTTTTGAAAGAGAGAGAGAGCTGGAATTATAGAAGCCAATTCAGAAGTATATGTAGAAGAGGCATGCAGCAGAAACAGTACGTCTAGGAGACAGCGGTTAGAGATGAATCATTAATTAACCTAACTGCCCTCTTCTGAATGGAATCAATAAGCCTGAGAGAGGTTTTGGGGGCACATGTGGGAACAATATTCCATGGCAGGTCAGATTTGCGATTTATACAGATTGAGCAGCTGTTTGGAAGAAAAGTAATGCCAAGAGCGAAAGAGAAAACCAAATTTTTTAGATGCAGAGGAAGCAATATTTGTAATGTGCTTGTGCCAAGAGAGATTAGAAGTCAGGGTAATCCCAAAAGAGAGATATCATTTTGCCTAGAAATCAGATTGTCACTAAAGATAAGCATAGGAGCAGAAGAATCCTTTTTGCGAGATATAAGACAAGACCGAGTTTTAGAAGGGTTGAAATCAACTAAATTGTCTTTGCCCCACTGGAAAATTACCTGAAGATCAGCATTTAACAAACTGTTAGCAGATTTTCGAGAAGTTGAAGCTGATTGAGGTTTCTTAAAATGGAAAGTAGAATGCAATGTGCTATCATCAGCAAAATTATGGATAGGATTTCCAGTCAATGGAAGACGGTCAATGATATACAAGAGGAAAAGAGTGGGGGAAAGAACTGAACTTTGGAGAACACCGCCATTATTGGAGAAGTTAGAAGACAGAGCCATCTACCATCGCCCTCAGTGAGCAATCAGAGAGAAAACTGGATAACCAATTACTAAAAACAGTTGGCAAACCATAAGATGGAAGCTTGTTTAGAAGACCTTTATGTCAAACACGATCGAAAAGCCTTTGAGATGTCAAGAGCAACTACTTGTGTTTCACCGAACCTTTCCATTGAATTAGTCCATAAATGTGTAATATAAGCCAGAATATCACCAGTGGATCGACACTGACGGAATCCATACTGGCGATCATTGATCAGGCAAAAGGTTTCTAGGTAGTTTAAGAGTTGGTGGTTAATTGATTTCTCCATTACTTTAGAAAGAGTAGAAGTAATTGCAATGAGACGGTAACTGAATGGGAGGGATTTGTCACCCTTTTTAGCCACCGTAGCCGAGTGGGCAGGAGCGCGAGTGCAGTAGCACACGCTCTTTGCGTAGACCGGGGTTCAAGCCCCTGACTGCTGAATACGGTCGATCTGCCAACCCGCACTGGACCAGCGTGGCAGATTATGGTCCATTTCCTTCAGCATGAATTGTTGAGGAGGCTTCCACCCTGCAGTGGGTTGATAATGGCTGCACTTTATTTTATTTTAGGAACTGGCTGGATATGAGCAAATTTCCAAGCAGAAGGAAAACCACCTTTGGAATAAGGAAGTGAAACAAGGTGGCAAAGAATAGGAGTAAGTTCAGGAGCACAGGTTTTCAGAACAAGTGGAGAAATACCATCGGAACCTGGAGCTTTCTTAGCATCAAGATTCGTCAAAATCCTTCTGACATCCTTTTGATGGAAGAACAGAGGAGGCATTGAATGGAGCATGTTGGGAATGATGGGAGGTGTTTTACCAAGATCATTAATACATGAGTTGGAAGAAAAATGGGATGCTAGCAGGTCAGCTTTATCCTTGGCTGAAGTGACAACAGAACCATCTGTTTGGACAGAGGTGGGAGCAGAGATGGGCAAAAGTTGCGGCCAATAGCTTTGGCAACAGACCAGAATGCTCGGCTACCATTAGGGAAGAAGCAAGTTTTCTACTCTTAGCCTGTTCAAATTCTAGTTTGGACTGATTAATAACTGCTTTACAATTGTTGCGAGCTTTGGTGTAGGCAGAAAATGAAACTGAAGAATTAGAAACAAGCCAATTACAATATGCAACATTCTCCTCTTGAACAGCCTTAGCACATTTATTGCAAAACTAAGGTTTAGATAAAGGACGACGTTTTAAAGTGGAGTGTGGGATAAAGGATTCCATTCCTGCAAGAATAATTTCACTGACACGATCTGAGCAGACGTTGACATCAGAAGTTTTGAAACAGTAATCCGACCAAGGAAAAGAAGAAAAGAAATCTCGCAGGTCATACCATTTTGCATTCTTGTAATGCCAAACATGAGATTGGGAATAGCCATGAGATAAAGGCTCCATTGGAGAAGAGACAATCACCAAGTTGTGATCTCAAGTGCCTAAAGGACCTCTCACTTCGACTGTGTACTTAGAAGGGTTGTTTGTGAGAAAAAGATCAAGCATGTTGGCTGTATGATTAGGATTATCCGGTATTCTTGTAAGTAAATGATTGCCCGGTATTCTTGAAGGTTGTTGTTGTTGTTATTTGGTTTTTAGGAGCATTAGCAACTAAAGCCATATTACTCCGGGATATGCGGTGGTCATTCCCTGACCTTTCCGCATCCTCCGTATTTGGTGGTGACGGGCTCGAACCCCGGTCTAATCAAGAAGTGTGTGCTACGCACTGCTGCTCCTTCCCACCTGGCTACGGAGGCGCCTATTCTTGAAGGGAAATCTGTGCAAGGTCATTAGTAATTGCAAAAGCCTCAGCATCTCGACCAGCTGGGTCGGTGTGACTAGAAAACGGAAGCCAGCTGGAGTTGTGAACATTAAAATCACCAAGGAAAATTACCTCACTCTTGGGAAAGCTGGGCTGGAGAAAGTCAAGTTGCAAAGAGAGGAAGTCAAAGAGCTCCAAGTGATTAGTGGAGTTGGGAGAACGGTAGAGACAACAGATGAATTTTACACAATGAGGTAGAGAGATTTTAAGCCAGAGAAGATCAAAGAGAGGAGATTCCAAATTACCAAGTCTCTGACAGAGAATATCAGAACGGACATATGCACAAGTACCACCTTTGAGGCGAAAGGAATCATACAGTGAATAATTTAGGCAAATGAGATGAGCAGTATTTGAATCAATCGATAACTGAGATTCTGTCAGAAAAAGTACATGGGGTTTGGCAGACTGCAAGTGGAAATGGACATCGATATTGAACAACATTCCCACTTTCAACAACATTCTAGAATGATCTTCAGCATTCTACCACATTCAGGAGTCTTCTACACCTTTCTGGAGTATTCTCAAATATTCGAGAAATTTCTTAAATATTATTTAAGTTTTTTTGATTTTTATACATAATAGAAAATAAAATCGTTAAATCACTTGGTCCTATTTTAATAAGAACTTTGAAAATTAAGAAAAATGAAACATGATTCCATGTTTCATGTTTTTTAGGAGGTTGTGCATATTTTTTTTTCACATGATGTAGAGGCCTGATGTAGCCAAGTGGTCAGGAGTGAGAATGCAGTAGCACACTCTTTGAGTGGACCGGGTTCAAGCCTGTAACTGCTAAATACGATTAAAGTTTGTATTGATGATTTACTGTAAACTCCACTGACCTGGTGGCCAGAGTATAAACAAGAACATTTTTAAACACATATGGCATGTAGTTGCTAAGTGGTAAGAATGAGGAAAGCCATCCAATGTCAGCAATGAAATGAGAATTTTAAATTCAGTAGGTCCGTAACAGAAAAAAAAAATAATAATAAATCCATGTAACTGAAAAATAACACATACTTATTGGGAAAACTTGAAGACATATCTGATTACTGAAATTTTCCAACTAAATTGGAAGAGCTGGCAGGTGCATAAATTTTTATTTTTATTTTTTATTTTATTATTTTTGCAAACAAAAATGTACACTGCATAATGGAACACTGAAAAATCATTATTTATTAACATGAACTCCATACCACTCCCAATAAATTCTGCAGATAAATTACCTGTGCTTATCAATGAATTCTCTATATTCGTCTTCCCCCGAAACACATTCAATGCTTTTCTTAATTTTCACATGAAGGGATAAAAAGCGATCTTCTGAGAGATTAGTATACTGAGAAAATTCCAACAAAGCATTTTTTCTAAAACAAAAGAACAATACAACATATAAGTAATATACTCATGTTAATTAATATCATTTGACTTACAAAGTAAATGGAAAATGACTAGCACAACAAATGATTTCCAAATTTGTAACAGTGACTCTCTCATCTTAGAAACATTTTCATTGCATCTCCTTTTCCACATTGAATAATTAAATTTGTTAATTAGGACATTCATTCACATCCCTCCCAAAATAATGAGACATTCCTCTGGAAACATTCCCAACAATTTAGAAACCATTAGCAAAAAAAGTAAAATACATCAAGAAGACATAAATAATATAAATGGTCAACAAATATTTTACCATTACTTAAAAGTGGAATCCATATCCCAATTCTTCTTTATGCAGTAACACAAGAAAAAAGAAATCAGTTAGTAATGTAAAGTTTAATGGAAAATTTTACATCATACCATGAACAGTGCTTTTAATTAAATTATCAAAAATAGCAGGAAAAACCATTGCAGAAAAACAGGACCCAATATCCAAAGATATGGAAAAATACTGGACAGAAATGTAGAAAGATATAGGAAATACAAAGCAATGTACACAGGCCAAATGAACATTCAAAAAGTAGGTCTTACGTTTGTCTAAATTAATGTTACATTCCATCAAATAGTAACAAAATTTGAAAATTATAGGAAATGCAGAGCATTACATACTGGAAAATATATGACAGTAGATCACTGCTTACAATGATAAATTAGATGCAAATAATGAACATTAATTTTTTTTTTTCTCTCTCTCTCTCTCTCTCTCTCTCTCTCTCATTTCAATTACATATTTAGATAGATGCAGTATATAAACATGGAGTGGTTCAAAAGTTTATTAGAATGAGACTGCTCATATATACAGGGTGATAATGAAAAGGTGGGCATAAACTGAGTTGTGAAATCTCCAACCCAATTGCACAAAAAAATTTTCATGTACATATCGGTCAAAGTTCTCCTCACCTCCTACAAACCTACAATTCCCTGAAAATTGAGTAGATAGACTTGCTGACCAACCACAGTATGAAAACCTTCCCCCACTAATCTTTCATTGCTCCCAATCCCACCATCCCCAAAAAGATTGAAAGTACTGGTCTTAGTAATAAAAGAAGTGAGTTTTTTTTTTTATCAGTAGTTACCAAAAAGCGACTTTCAATTGCAGGTAAGGAGAGAGAGAGAGAGAGAGAGAGAGAGAGAGAGAGAGAGAGAGAGAGAGAGAGAGTTATATATATAGTCATCAAAGAAGTGTGCTCTTGAATTTTTTTTTTTTTTTTTTTGGTGAGGAAAATGGCAGGTCATAATAACCATATCTGTACTCTTTTTTACAAAATTGAAGATGGGCATCTTAATGTACAGACTTGCAAACAATAACTGTGTGTAAGCAAAGTGCCTCTACCAAAAAAAGAATTTCCAAATCACTATCTCCTTAATATAACAATCTTCCTTGTGTGTTTTGTCAGTTTTCCAAAGATCACATATATCAATTCTTTCTTCTTTCATAAGTCTCTGATAGGTTTTCACAGTGAAATTGATATAAGTGATACTGCAAAATATCTGTTTCTTTATTTTCAATGATATTGAGAAGTATGGGAAACTTTGCATGGTTTTTTTTTTTGTTTTTTTTGTGAAACTGCTTCATTTCAAGTTGGTTCAAAAAGCATGTTTACCGAATAGTGCATACTGGATGTTGAATTGGTTCTCCAAAAACAATCACACATATAAGGTAAAAAAAAATAATATTTAACTTAATGCCTGAAAACTCAATTGCCAACTTGGTACTCAGGAATTCTGTGTAGAGCTTTCAGACTTTTTACTGATATAAGGAAATACGCTTTGATCCCAGAAATTCCCAACAGAAATTCAGCTGGCCACCAAACTAATATGTAAAAAAAAAAAAACACAGGCCATACAGCTTCTGCTATGAGTGTATTAAATATTTGATGTTGTAACACTGTTATACCATACTGTCACCCAAATCATCTCAACAGTT
Organism: Mastigoproctus giganteus; assembly: GCF_048544385.1. NCBI lineage: Eukaryota > Metazoa > Arthropoda > Arachnida > Uropygi > Thelyphonidae > Mastigoproctus > Mastigoproctus giganteus. Next base: position 88,844,086 of record NC_143576.1, on the reverse strand, counting down.
TTTTTTTTTTTTTTGGCTGATACTGCATAAGCTCCACTTGCTTTCTTGCATCACATGCTACTACTACTATTACTACTAATGGTAGAAATCTGCAAAAACCTTTTTTTTTACCATAAATACAAAATGCTTATGGTAAAGTTTGCTGTGAACATTGTGGCATACTACAGATCATCATCAACCAGTTAGTCATCCATCAACCTGTTTTCATGTTCATGTTATATTATCTTCTGTACTCTTCTCTTATTGGTTTTTTAATTAAAGTCAAGAAGGACAGTAAGGCTAGGAATTTATTGACAGGGAGGTCATGTTTTGGCTCATATTTTTAAAGTCTATCAGCAATGCAAGTTAGAGGAGTTGCCATCCTATACATTTATATTTCTTTGAAAATAAATCTTTAATGACATTAATTTTTAAAAGCTTTTAAGTTCTTTTATTAATCTTTTATTTTCTAAATTAAAAAGAGTGTACTAACCCTGGAGTGTATCATATGCAGTGTTGGAAATGAAAAACCTACAGAATAAAGCTTGCTTTTTTTTTTTTTTTTATTATGACTAAAACAATTATGACCACATTAACAAAAATAAGAAATTCACAGTATTTTTAAAAAAATTCCACTTTTAATGTAGTTTTACAACTTTTTTTGTAAAAAGGAAAAGATGGGGAAAAGCTATGTTACTATGATCCTATAGCCGGAACTTGTAGGTAGAAGGAACCTATCTTGATGGAATACTTTATAAAGTCTTTGCAAATTTCATTGAGAAGGCTTTAATGGTTAATGGTGGAGGGAAACTGCTAGTTGTGGAGGATGGCTATACCTTCACCTAATGATATGGGTCAAGTAATAATACTTGCGCATATACTCAAAAATTAGAAATAGCATTAGTAGAGGTATATGATGCAAAAAAGAAAAGTTTATATAGCATCTGCCAACAAAAAAAACTTCCCATTTCACCCATTCATTCACTCCAAAGGTTTAGGAAGGTTCAACCTTCAATTTAAGCTGTCAACTTCCACAATGACAGATGGAAGTTTGTTCCAGCAATCAACCACCCGTTGGCAAAAGGCAAATTTCTGCACATCTATTCTATAATTGTCTTTCCTTAATTTGAATTTATGCCCCTTCAGGTGCGGATTGAGTTTGCTGAAACCATTCAAGGCATTATACACCTCAATCAGATCACTTCACAGGTGCCTAGTCTCCACTCTGCAATTTGCAGAACTTAAGCCTTTCTTGGTAACAGCAACCCTTTGCTCTACTCACCAATCTCACTGCCCTTCTCTGTACCAGCAGCTCTACATCTATCCTAAAATGAGGCCTCCAGACTTGTATGCAGTACTCAAGGTGTGGCCTGACTATCGCCTTATACAAGGGGATAATTACCTCCTCATTCCTGCTAGCAAAATTCCTGTACAGTAGAGTGTCGAAAATCTGAATATCAATAATCCGAACAAGCTAGCATTTATTTTATTTTTATGCTGGTGCCATAAAATAATTGCAGTAAGTGTCGGTTATTGTGCTCACATTTGTGAATTGAATTTTTATCTATTAAACGGCAATTGTAATATGGGAAAATTGGAGGAATATTATCCACACGCTATAAAAAATAAGATATAAAGCACAAATTTATACTTTTATTTTACTTTACCAATTAACAAAATTAAATGATACGTGAAAATCGGACGAAATTATATATAGGTGAGCAAAATAAAAATAAATTTATGCTTATGTATATAGCTTAATTAATATACATACAGTACTAAACATAACACTGTAATCTGATATTTCTGTTCACTGACAATTTTTTTTTTTTTTTTTTTTGGTTTGTAAAATACCAGTAAAAACAAGATAAGCAACAATCAATAACAAAGAACATGGCATGCAGAAACTGCAACTAACACGATAAGCGCAAGTGAGATGTGGACTAAAATGTTTACGAAGTTTAGATATAGGAATGAAGAGATTCTGAACATTTACAGTTTTATTTTATTATACTGAAGACTTCTTCTTTTAAAAGGAAGTGGAAATTTTTAACAATTAAATCGAAGATTGGGATTTTAAACAGACTTTCAAAGGGAGAAAGCTGTGTCTTCATTAGCCAGATTTTATGAGGTTGGAAAGTCAACTATAACAGAAATTAAAAATGACAAGGAAAAAATTTTAAAGTTCACATCAAAACTTGATTCAGATGATGGTACAAAAAAAAAAAAAAAAAAAAAAAAGAGAGAGAGAAAAATTAGAAAAACAGCTAATAACCCACCCCTCAAAGTTGCTATCTGTTATTACTGTAGTTGGAATTCTGTGTAGAGCATCAGCAACTAAGGCCATATTGCTCCACCTATACTGTCTGTAAACGGCATGTTCTGTGGTCTACTTTCTGTTTGCTGGACAAAAAATCTCAGTTTTGGGGAGAAAAACCATGCTACTCTCACCTCAGACTGATTAACTCAGATACGTTGTAAAAAGGCCCATAAAAATTCCTCCCATCATCGACGGGGCTCAAACTCAGGTCTTTTGCATCCAGGGTGGAGAGGATGTGATTCTACGAACTGTGCTACCCACGAGGTTTAGGTACGAGCAACAAGCTCAATTCTGTCCAACTCAACTACTCTTGCTGAAAACAGTGAGAGATCTGGCAACAGAGATATGAAGTTCGAAAATGGTGCAACAAAAAATAAGTAATCATTTTCATTAAAGGCCTATGCATATGTGTTATTATGGCTGAAAGTTTCATTTGTTACCTATGAATAAAAATATGTAAGTACAACTTAGTGTTTTTATTTCTAAAATTTACTAAACCCTTTTTTAGTCTCCAGAACTGTATTTTTGATAAGTTCGAAAATCCGAACAAATCAGAAGTCTGAAATACTCCCGGTTCCAATTAGTTTGGATTATTATGATCTACTGTATATCATTGACAGGACCCCATGAGCTACTCTTGCAGCCTGTCTGCACTGCTCAAAAAATGTCCTATCTGACTGCACAATTGCTCTCAGGTCCTTTTCATTTTCCACAACCCTGAGTGTAGTACCACACAGTTGGTATGTTACGCTGGGGTTACTGCTACCTACATGCAGCACTTTGCATTTATCAATGTTAATCTTCAGTTGCCACCTCTCAGTCCATTTGCTCACCTTTTCTAGATCCTGTTTCAGCAGCTTACTGTCATTAGTGTCATTAACAACCCTGCTAACCTTCGTATCGTCTGCAAACTTGGACATTAAGCCTGATATACCATCATCAATATCATTAATGAATACAGAAAACAACAATGGATCCAACACTGAACCCTGGGGGGACTCTACTAATAACATTAGTCCACGAAGAGCAGTGTCCATTGATTAACACTCTCTGTCTTCTCCCACTTAACCATCCCTTGATCCGTAGCAGCAATTTGCCTCCAATGCCACGCTGCTCCAATTTGTGAAGCAGTCTTCCATGTGCAACAATATCAAAAGCCTTTCTAAGATCCAAATATATGATATCAAAATTATTCTTTGCATCCAGTTCCTTTGTGACTACAACATAGTATCCAATCAAATTGGTCAGGGAGGACTTCCCCTTAACAAACCCATGCAGTGTCCAAGCTATAACTGAAGTCTTGTCTAGATGATCCTGCAATGTTTCTTTAACCAGTGCCTCCATTAATTTCCCTGGAACGGAAGTTAAACTAACAGGTCTACAATTACTTGTGTTGCCCTTTGATCCTCCTTTGTGAATTTGGGTCACATTTGCACTTCTCCAGCCATGGGTACCTTCCCTGAGTCCAAGGAAGCTCTCACAATTATGGCTAAGGGTTTGCTTATTTCCTTTAATATAACTGGATAGATTCCATCCACCCCAAGTGCCTTTCTTATGTTTATCTTCAATAATTTCTCCTCCACTTTACTCTCAGTTATTACAAGATTATCTAGCTTACTGCCAGTTTAATACCCCTCTGGCACTCCCCTCCCTGAACAACTCCTTCATGTGTTGTTGTTATTGTTGTTTTGGTTTTTAGGAGCATTAGCAACTAAGGCCATATTGCTCCAGTGCGGTGGTCATTCCCTGACCTTTCCGCATTCTCTGTATTTGGTGGTGACGGGCTCGAACCCCAGTCTAATCAAGAAGCGTGTGCTACGCACTGCTGCTCCTTCCCACCTGGCTACAGAGGCGCCCCTTCATATGTGAATGTAGATGCAAAATATTCATTTAGTTTGTTAGCAACCTGAGCAGGATCATCAACAGTTGAACCATCGATATCAAGTGGATCAATCTGATTCATCCCCTTCCTTCTAGGGTTTACATAAGTAAAGAACTCTTTGCTGCTTTTCTTTGCATCCTTTGCCAAAGATTTCTCATAATCTGCCTTTGCCTGCCTAACTTCCTTTGTGACTTGGTTACAGACCAGCTTATATCTATCATAGGCTTCTGTGTCACCTGTTAATTATATGTATCCCATGCATTTTTATTCTCTGCCACATGTCTAATTAGTTCATCTGACATCCATTTAGGCCTAAACCTTGAACAATATTTCTTAGTTGGTATGAAAAGCCTAGTAGCTTCCAAGATTAATTCTTTGAATGCTTCCCATTTTGAATTTGCTGTTCATAACATCATCAGTTGGTCCTACCCTCCCCAAGAAAATGCAAGGAATTAAGGCAAGGGACAGCAAAGCTATAGCATTTGTGTTCAGAGTAGTAATCAAAATAAATTTTTGTTTTAATTCAATATTACTTACAACATGGATAAATAAACTGTGCCTCTTGACAAAACTGGAAAATTTTTATGACACTCAATCTCAGAAAGATCTATGAATTAAAATTTCCTGAAAATATTTACAGCAAATACCTGGTAATATGTCTGAATGATGCAATGAAATGATGCTTAGTGTACTGGTGTGTAAAATTTAAGGACCAGTCAGGTTTTCACCTGTAGCTTCTCATAGGAGTGGCCTGGATATGGGAAAAGCATACCGAAGGAAGCTCGTGAGATACAGAAATGATGAAGGAAACAACACCGATACAGTATAAACAATGGAAACAAAATGGTACAGAGGGACCATTTTGTTTCAAAAATGGCAACATAGCACTGCTTGCCAAGATACAGATGCATCACTGACAAAAATGGAACAAAGAGAAGAGGTGTCCTCAGTAGGAGATATGGTCACCCCTAATGTCGATGCAGGCTTTGCACTGCCTGTCCATACTTAGAACAACGTTGTTGATAAGTTCTCACGGTAACATTGTCCGTTCCTTTGTCAGTGCCATCTTCAGCTGGTGAACATTTTCTGGTGGGTGTGGACATGCTGCTAGACATCTCCCCAGAGCGTCCCATATGTCTTCGATGGGATTTAGATGGGCTGGAGAACAGGCAGGCCAATCCATATGAACAATGTCCTCACTTTCCAAAAGCATATCAACAGCTGCAGTGCGATGGGATGTGGCATTATCATCCATAAACACGAACTCGGGGCCAATGGCACCTCAGAACAGATACACATGGGGAAGGATTACCTCAGTACAGTAGCATGCACTGGTTACAGTACTGCCTTTCAATATCTGGAGTGTTTACGCCCATCCAAGATAATGCCTCCCCAGATAAGAACACCTCGATCGCCGTATCGATCCCTTTCAGTAATGTTTGTGGGGTGATACCTTGTGCCAACCTCTCTGTCAGATTAGCTGATGTCCAGAATCACTGCTGAGATTGAATCAGTGAATCAACTCTCATCAGTAAAGAGTACCTTAAGTAAAGATTTTGTGGTTGTAACCTTTAGAAATAGTGCTTGTCCTTAAGTTTTGCACACCAATGTATTATGGCAATGGGCACTAATACAAAAATGACCTGTGGCCATCTAATCATGTGATTACTGTTATTATGTAATTTTCACAAACTTATTCACTCTGTTATCCTGTTTGTAGTTTATTTGTACTGAAGAAGAAAAAATTCTTTTTTTTTTTTTTTTTTCAGTATTTGTTTTTGATAGGATACAAAATACTACATCAACCAACAATCGTATTATTAAA